>NC_030382.2:16539365-16754964 GCF_001625215.2 Daucus carota subsp. sativus
TTTTTTTTCTTATAAATTTTAATGTATGCATATTTGATGATGTGCTTTAGCGTGCCTCCAATATGCGCTTTTATTAGGTGTACTGAATCAAACACTAATCATATTGGAGTCAAAGAAACTTCTTTAAAGCTCCGTATATATAATTCACATCTTCCCATTTTGCCATGTCCACCTATTGATAAAAAGGTCAGGCAACTTTTAAAATTGTTAATTGAGATGTGGCTTTTCTTGTCTGCCCCTAATAATTGTTATGCCATTATACGCTTGCTGTTGCCTGTGTATATTACGTCCAGCATCACTGCGAAATTACATTTCTAACGTATTTGTAATTAAATATTGTTAATATAAAAATTGCTTTTGAGTAAAGACAAACGGCCATGGACGAATACCTCCCGAAAAGGACGGGTAAAAGGGCGATGAATAGAGTAATTATCTAATTTTTTATCGCATAATAAACATAAATTATATTTATGTACATCTTCAACCTTACCTTGCAATTTTTTTTAATATTTTTGGTTAGGTCAATCCTAAAAAAAACTAAAAATTTACACATAAATCTATCCTACTAAGAACGGCCCTTAACCCTCATTCCTGCAAAACAATGCCCATTGTATTTGATTGAAATATCTCATAGGTGATACCTCCTACCACTAATGATTCCAAGACTAAAATGAAATTTTAAGTTTATGTTAGGAATCAATAATTTTGATGATAACATAAACATTTTGTAACATGTCTTACTTAGAATCTTTATCAAATTTCAGTTGTAATTGTTACATTTCTTGTCTTTGGGAATTATCAACGGATGGGTAGAATAGGATGGCTAATTGTGTAATATCCAATGCCATGTAATTTTATCTAAGTGAAGGATATTCAACTGATGAGATGTAACTGTTCAACTGATGAAGACTGGATGATTTCAACTGATGAAAATCAAGCATTCAACTGAAGACAAAGTGTTCAAGGATGATGCTGAGGAATTCAACTGATGAGACTGGAACAGCATTCAACTGATGGAGTTTGTAATTCATTCAACTGATGAGCCAGGCATTCAACTGATAAAGTCAAGAGCAGTTGAAAGCAACCAGAACTTTCAACTGATGAAGCAAAGAGCAGTTGAAAGTGACTAGAGCTTAAGTCTGACAAATCACATGGATCGAATTACACTAAAATAGACATGGAAGCCTAATTAGGAAAATAAAGAAGAAGCAGAAACATACTTATCTCATGCAGTGCAATCTGGATCAAATCAAGGATGATGGTCAAAGATGAAGACATCTCAGAAAGCATGCATAAGACAAAGTTGTGCAGCATTGTTTTTAGATTAGAGTGCATTTTGTAATCTAGCTAAAAGCTTTGTAAAACTTGGAGTATATAACCAAGTTAGTAGCATCAGTTGAACTTGTTCAAATTACTTGAGAGAAAAATCTGAGAGTTAGAACTTGTTTGAGTGATGAACCAGCAGCTGTGCGAATTGTAAAACAATCCACAGATTCTTCTATATAAAATCTCACGGGTGGATCATTCAATCCACCCGTATTTTTTAATACTTGGTGTTTTTCTGTTTATTGTGTTCTTAGTGTTTGTTCTTGAATCTTTTAAATTTGTAAAAGATTGTATTCAACCCCCCCCTTCTACAATCTTTCTCATAGTTGGTGTAAAATAACAATTGGTATCAGAGCCAGGTTCCCAACAAACAGGGAAAAGATCAACACTGCTAGAGAAAGATGGGAAAGAAGGATGCTGGAGTGAAGATTCCTGTTCTTGACAAAGACAACTACTTTTCACTGGAAAGTGAGAATGCATCTGCATGTGTTGTCCATTGATGAAAGCTATGTGAACTGTATTGAAAAGGACCTCATGTCCCCATGAAGGTCTGCACAAGTATGGGAGCTGATGTGAAGACAGGTAGGTAAGATGATTCCAAAAACCTATCATGAATATTCTCAAGAAGATACTGAAGAAGTGCACAAAGGACAAGAAAAACCATGAATCTTCTGTTCAATGGTTTGGACAAGAATGATTGATTAGTGTTATTAGCTGCACAAGTGCCAAAGAAGTTTGGGACACCATCAGGACCATCTGTGAAGGGAATGAGCAGTGAGAGAAAACAAGATGCAGCTTCTGATTCAACAATATGAGTCATTTCCATTTCAAGGCTGGTGAAAGTTGAGTGATACATTTAACAGATTTCAAAAATGTTAAATGGTCTAAAGCTCTTTGGAAGAGTATATCAAGTTAAGGATTCAAACTTGAAATTCTTAAGAGCTCTCCTAAAGAATGGAAGCCCATGACAGTCTCTCTCAGAAATACACAAGAGTTTAAAGACTATACTCTAGAGAGACGTATGGAACCTTAAAAACTTATGAGCTTGAAATGGAGCAAGATGAAGAAATTGAGAAAAGTCAAAAGAAAGGCATTCATCTGTGGCTCTAGTTGCATCTCTGGAGGATACTGTCAAGGACAAGGGAAAGTCTCAAGTTGAAGAAACTGAGAAGTTGGTCAAAGAGGAGAGCTCAGAGTCAAGCAAAGGAAGAAGAAAGGAGAAAGAAGTAGCTGATTCTGGTGAAGAAAGTGATGGAATTGATGAACATCTAGCCTTCCTGTCAAGAAGATTCTCCAAACTGAAATTCAAAAAGAATTTTAATTCTGCAAAATCTTTTAAAGGCAATCCCAAGTCTGATAGAAGCATGGTAGACAGATCAAAATTCAAGTGCTTCAACTGTGGGAATGCAGGTCACTTTGCAAATGAGTGCAGAAAGCCTAAAGTTGAGAAAAAGTCAAGTGAAAACATTGACTACAAAAAGAAATATTATGAACTTCTCAAACAAAGGAAAGAGCATTCATCACAAAGGATGATTGGGCAGCTGGAGATGATTCTGATGAAGAGGAGGAGTTTGTCAATCTAGCTCTAATGGCCAACTCCACAGATCAAGAAGAAAACACTGGAAGCAGTAGTCAGGTATTCACTACAAACCTAGTTGAGTTACTAAAGATGAATGCAATGCTACCATTAATGAAATGTCTACAGAATTGTATCATTTGCATGTTTCTTTAAAATCTCTCACTAAGGAAAATAGTAGAATTAAGGAAGCTAACACCTTTCTTAGTGATAGAAACAGTGTTTAGAAGCTCAATTTATTGAGTTTGAGAAGCTGAAAATTGAGTGTCAGACAGCCAAGGATGATCTCTGGTTGGTCTGAAAAGAGAAGAGATCATAAGAAGCAGCTTGATAAGGAACAAGAGATTATTGCCAAATGGAAATCTGGTAGGGATGTTTCCACCAATATCATCAACATGCAAGGTAGAGAGACCTTTGTAGAGAATGAGTGGAAGAGGAATAAGAAGTGCTTGAGAAATCTGGGAGCAGTTCAGGTGATGAGAATACTGATGATGATCATCAGTTGAAGAACAAAGTCTCAACTGATGAGAGTCATCAGTTGAACAAAAACTCATCAGTTGACAAGAGTGTTCTCAAGAAGCTTAACAAGAAATATGGTCCTGTTAAAAAGAATTTTGTTAAAGGTGAGAATAGTTCTTCTGAGACCAGTGATAGTGTTAATAACACTCTTCATTCCAGTAACAAGAACAAGAAGAAGTTGGATACTAGTGAGCATAAATCTGAGGAGACTAAAAGAAGAAAGGAAATAGAAATGGCAAAATAGGAGTTAACAAGCACACCAATTACACTCCCAATGCTAGTGCTCTTAGGAAAACCTGCAGTAAGTGTGGTAGTGTAAATCATTTATCTGCTAATTGTAAAACTGTGGTTGCTCCTAATTTATCCTTGCCTATTCCTATGACATCTGTTCCTCACATGAATTTATCTGCTATGAATATGATGCCTGGTTTATTGCCTCACAATCCTTATTCTCAGCCTAACATGCCATATATGTTCAATCCTTATTTCAATGCCTTTAACATGCCTCAATTTCATTCAAACTTGCATGGAATGAACAATTTATGCATGTCTCAAAGGCCTGTGTTTGAAAACAGAGTTGATGTTCCAATTTCTCAACCAAAACCAAAGATTGAACCAATTCAATCCAAGGAAAAGGTTGAGAAAGTGGAAAAGGCTGCTAAGACTAACAAATCTGGACCCAAAGCAATTTGGGTACCAAAATCAACTTGATCTGTTTGTAAAATGTGTGCAGGGAAACCACAAGAAGAATCTGTGGTACTTGGATAGTGGATGCTCCAGGCACATGACTGGTGATTCCTCCCTGCTCACAAAGTTTGTGGAGAAAGCTGGTCCTAGTATTACCTTTGGAGATGACAGCAAAGGATATACTATGGGATATGGCTTGATTGCAAAAGAGAATGTCATCATTGATGAAGTTGCATTGGTGTCTGGTCTTAAGCACAACTTGCTTAGCATCAGTCAGCTCTGTGACAAAGGTTACAAAGTCAATTTCACTCCTGCAGCCTGTGTTGTCACCAAAGGAGATGACAACAATGTGGTTCTGATTGGACAAAGAAAAGGAAATGTGTATGTAGCTGACTTCAATTCTGTCAAGTCTGAATCTATCACTTGCCTTCTCAGCAAAGCAAGCTCAGATGACAGTTGGCTATGGCATAAGAGATTGTCTCATCTAAATTTCAAAACCTTGAATGAGTTAGTAAAGAAGGACTTGGTAAGAGGTCTACCAAAGCTGGAATTCTCAAAAGATGGACTTTGTGGAGCCTGTCAGCTAGGAAAGCAAAAGAGAAGCTCTTTCAAAAGCAAGACTCTTTCATCAATTGTGAAGCCCCTTCAGCTCTTGCATATGGATTTATTTGGACCAGTCAACATAATGTCCATTTCAAAGAAGAAATATTGCTTAGTGATTGTTGATGATTTTTCAAAATTTACTTGGACTTTCTTCCTACATTCTAAGGATGAAGCTGGGAAAATCATCATCAATCATATCAAGGCATTAAACAACAATCCAGATGTCAAAGTTGGAAGGATAAGAAGTGACAATGGAACAGAATTCAAGAACTCTGTGATGAAAGAATTTTGTGAAGAAGAGGGAATTATTCATGAGTTCTCTGCACCAAGAACTCCACAACAAAATGGTGTTGTTGAAAGGAAGAATAGAACTCTTATTGAGGCTGCAAGAACCATGATTAATGAAGCTCAACTTCCAACCTAATTTTGGGCTGAAGCTGTGAACACTGCTTGCTTCACTCAAAACATTTCACTAATTACCAAACCTCATAATCTAACTCCCTTTCAACTCTTCAAAGGAAAGAAGCCAACAATTAGCTTTCTTCATGTATTTGGAGGCAAGTGTTATGTTCTAAGAAATCAAGGTGAAAATCTTGGAAAATTTGAGGCCAAGGCAGATGAAGCTATTTTGTTGGATACTCTGATGGAAAATCATTTAGAGTATATAATCTGAGAACCAACATTGTTATGGAATCAATCCATGTGGTTTTTGATGATAAGAAGATTCAAGGATTTTCAGATGAAGGATTTCATGATAATCTCAGATTTGAAAATGAAGGTGAAGGTGATCTGTATGACAGTGATGATGATGATGACATTATTCAAAATGTTGGAATTAATCCTGGAATTAATATTCCAACTGATGACCCTCTGGTGCAAGAAACAACTGCAAGTGGAAATTCAACTGAAGCATCAGTTGAAACCACATTGGAGGGATCAGTTGAAACACCTCAAGGATCATCAGTTGAAAGAATGTCTCAAAGTTTCAATCAGTCTAGAAATAATGAGATGTCAAATTTAGGGGGAGCTTTCCAACATGGAAACCTGAACTTCAATAATGAAGCCACATCATCAAGACAATCACTTCCACCACAAAGAAAGTGGACAAGGGATCACCCTTTTGAGCTAATTATTGGAGATGCAAATGCATCTATACAAACAAGAAGAGCAACTCAAGATGAGTGTTTGTACAGTGCATTCCTTTCACAGGATGAACCTAAAGTCATAGAAGATGCTCTCAAAGATGCTGATTGGGTTCTTGCTATGCAAGAAGAATTAAATCAATTTGAGAGAAACAATGTATGGAAGCTGGTACCCAAACCTAAAAACAGAACAATTGTAGGAACAAGGTGGGTATTCAGAAACAAGGTGGATGAGAATGGAGTTGTCACCAGAAACAAGGCAAGGCTTGTTGCTAAAGGATACTCTCAATCTGAAGGAATTGATTTTGATGAGACCTTTGCACCAGTTGCAAGACTGGAAGCAATAAGAATCTTCCTGGCCTATGCTGCTCATGCAAACTTTAAAGTTTATCAAATGGATGTCAAGAGTGCTTTTCTAAATGGTGAACTGGAAGAGGAGGTATATGTCAGTCAGCCTCCTGGTTTTGAAGATCCAGAATTTCCAGAGTATGTTTACTTTTTATTAAAAGCTCTCTATGGACTAAAGCAAGCACCTAGAGCATGGTATGACACTCTGTCTCAATTCTTGTTAGATAATCATTTTTCCAGAGGAACTGTGGATAAAACACTATTTTACAGAAATGTAAATGGTGCCTTTATTCTGGTTCAAATTTATGTAGATGATATAATCTTTGGTTCTACAGATGAGAAACTTTGCAAGAAGTTTGCTAATCTAATGAAAAGTCAGTATGAGATGAGCATGATGGGAGAGCTCACCTACTTTCTTGGTTTACAAGTTAAACAAGTAAAGGAAGGTATATTCATAAATCAAACTAAGTACATTTATGATCTACTTAAAAAGTTTGATTTATTGGATTGCAAAGAAGCTAAGACTCCCATGCCAACAGCCACTAAATTAGAATTAAGTCCTAATGAGAAATCTGTGGACATCTCTAATTATAGAGGCATGGTTGGTTCTCTTTTATATTTGACAGCTAGTAGACCAGATATTATGTTTTCTACATGTCTCTGTGCTAGATTTCAATCTGATCCTAAAGAATCACATCTTATTGCTATAAAAAGAATATTCAGATATCTTAAGGGAACACCAAATCTTGGTATTTGGTACCCTAAAGACTCTGGATTTGATCTAATTGGATATTCAGATGCTGATTCTGCAGGATGCAAAATTGATAGAAAAAGTACAACAGGCACCTGTCAATTTCTTGGTGACAGATTGATTTCTTGGTTTAGCAAAAAGCAAAATTCTGTATCAACCTCTACAGCTGAGGCTGAGTACATTGCAGCTGGAAGCTGTTGTGCACAATTATTGTGGATGAGAAATCAATTACTTGATTATGGATTAAATCTCTCAAAAATCCCAATATTTTGTGACAACACCAGTGCTATTGCTATAACTGAAAATCCAGTACAACACTCAAGAACCAAGCACATTGACATCAAATACCACTTCATAAGAGAACATGTGATGGCTGGTACTGTTGAAATGCATTTTGTTCCAAGTGAAGAACAGATTGCAGATATTTTCACAAAGCCTCTTGATGAATCCACATTCACAAGGTTGGTAAGTAAATTAGGTATGTTAAATTTCTCCTAATTTAGAGTGAATTTTTCTGTAATTTGGCAGCCAGAATTTGATTAATTTTGATTTATCAAAATTGAATTAATTCTGGATAAAGTCTATAATATTTCAACTGATGAACTAGTGAAATTGTTTCAACTGATGCTTGAAACAATATCCTCTTGCGTTGTTTTTCATTCAACTGATGACACCAGTTGAAGACGCCTTCAACTGATCCTCATCAGTTGAATAGGAAGTTTAAAGAGGCGCTTATTTCATCCGTTGAAAGTATTATCAGATCTGAGCCGTTGAAATTTCTTTTGTCTCTCACCTACTTTATACACACGATCGTGTGTGTAATTTTTGTAGAGATAAATAAGAGTAATTTCTTCTCAACGGTAATTTCTCAGCCAATCACAGCAATTTTCTGAGAAAGTATTTAAGTGTTTTCATCTATTTTCATTTCTTTTCATCTCACTCTTTCGAATTCTCAAATCTCTCTCCTCTCTCTGTGCAAAAACAAGTTCTAATTTCTCTTCAAGCTTTCTCTGTAACTGCAATGGCACCAATGAAAAAGTATACTGCACCAAGTGGGTTTATTTATGAGAAGAACAACTTTGCGTCATTTGTGGATACCAAGGCTGTGGAGGAGAAGGAGTATCACAGGATGATGGAGTTCATCAAGTCAAGCCAGCTCTCTTATGCTATGACTGAAGCTCCCACCATCTACCATGAAATAGTGGAGGAGATGTGGACCTCTGCAGAGTTCAATAGTGAGAATGAAACTCTAACTTTCTCTATTAAAAATGAAACTCATTCTGTTAATGCTGATATTATGAAAGCATGCTTTAAGATTCCTGAAGATACTGTTTTATCTTTGCCTAGTGATGTTCAGTTGGTTAATTTACTTTATGCCATGAATTATGTTTTACCAACTGATGCCTTAGGTAAAATAGAAAGGAGGGGTCTTAGGAGAGAATGGAGCTACTTATGTGATGCATTTATTAAAGCATTTTCTGGTAAAATTAGTAATTTTAATGCTCTTACTTCCCAGATTTTACAAATGCTTTACATGTACCTGACTAATGAATATTTCAACTTTGGTGGTTTGATGATCCAAGAAATTGGGGAGAAACTAGGTGATAAAACTGATAGACCTAGGAATATTTATTATGTCAGATTTCTTATGATGCTAGCTAATCATCTCAATGATAAGCTAGTTATTACTAACAAGGAAGCCAAGCTTCCCAGTTTTGTGCAGGAAAAGAGAGTCTTTAAAGACCTCTTTAGGATGAATTTATACCCCTCCTTGGAGGTGGTGTTCCTGCCAACAATGGAGGCTGGAAAGCACAAAGAGGTACATGGCTTTCCTACTACTCTTTCTCAACCCTCACCTTCTTTGCTTTCTGCCATCAGGGCTGTTGAAGAGGCCCATCAACAGTCCACACAAGTGGCAAAACCTTCTAAAAACAAGTCTTCTAAACCAACCTCAGATGCCTCCCAAAAGACATCTGTTGTAAAATCCAAGAAACACAAACCTGAGGGGAGTGTGATTGGAGGTTGTGAGGGGGAGGGAAAGGGTGAACATAAAAGAAGCCCTAAGAATAAGGATGGAGAGATGTGTGTTAACCAGCCAAGCCACTCTGCAGTCTCCCAAAAGACTGTAGATGTTAATATGGAATTAAACTCATCCCTAGCAGCATCCTCCCAAAAGGATGTTGCTATTGAAAATAGTCCTCAACCAGGGACACAGTTAAAAAGGGGGAGGGACACCACTTCTTCACCAGTAAAAGCCTATGGGAGAAAGAAGCTAAGAAGTGACAAACTGAAGCACTCTGCACACACACAGGCATCCATTCTGGATTTTATGCCTTTAACTTCTCAAAGTCAGATTGATGTAACTCCAATAAATGTGGAGTCACAGCCCCTTTCTTCATCTCAACCAATCACCCATATTTGTGATCTTACCATTTCTACTCCTCAAACACAATCCCCAACCTCTTCTATGGATGTGGAATTAATTCACACCACACTTGTAAATTCTCCATCTTTGGATTTCATGGAGAAGCCCCCATCTGAGATTGATCATCATCATTTTGATGATTTGTTGGATCTTTCTCTTCCATTTCCTTCTTCTGTGACAGTGTGTTCTGTGGATTTTCCTTTAAAATCAATCACCACAGACTCAACTATCACAGCTTCTAAACCTATTTCTTCATTTTCTTCAACTGATCTCCCTCATCAGTTGACAAGTGTTTGTCCTTCAACTGATCTGCTTAACAGCTCTCATCAGTTGAATGCCTCTTCTACTCATGTTTCAACTGATGTCTCTCATCAGTTGACAACTGCTGCTACTTCAATTTATATACCTCTTTCTACAGCAGTTGATCACATGGTAGCACAAACACTTCTAGGATTGAGTGGAGTGAGCTATGGAGTGGAGAGGCAGCCTAGTGAGCTGGCAAAAGGAGAGGGTGTGGAGAGTCTGGCATTTTCTTCTAGCCAGGAAAAAGGAGAGGATAAGAGTGACCCTTTAGTAAGGGTAAGTGAGGGAGAGGTGAGTGGTGTGGTGAGCCAAGGGGAGCCCTTGATGCAAGAACAGAGAGAAATTGAGAGAAATGCAGGTGTCAATGAAGGGTTTAGTGAACAAAAGTTTCAAGCTGAATACAGATCCATATTGGATGGTGTTTCACTAGACCCTGAGACTTTTACTCATGGGATGTCCTCCATTCAAGACTTTGCCAGATTGGACAATCAAGAAGCTGAGAGGCACCTCAATCTGATTCACACTACATCTTCAATGCTTAGAGCAAAGGAGGCATTAACAGCTCTGCCTGCCAATGCTGGAGATGATTTTCATTATGATGATAGTGATGAAGACCTCAATGATGCTCTTGAGGAATCCCTTGTTGAACAACCTACAACTTCTCTACCTTCCTGGCTCTCCATGCAGTCTGCCAATGCAATTGTTGTTAGCATGGAGCTGGAAAGGCAAGCCTCCACCATTCTTCAATCACAACCTGGAAGCTCATCCTCCTCTCCAGCCATCTCTGCCACCATTGCCAGTCAAGCTCTAGAAAACCTCAAGCTTCACAAGTTTCAATCTCTTCATTTTCAGCATGAGATAGAGCATCTCAATTCTCTTATTGCCTCTGTTAAGACTGATCTGACCAAGCAAATTGATGAAAAGCTTCCAGCTCAGGTCAAATCAGCTCTTTCTGCATCTGAGCAAAAACAACTACAATTGGAGAAGCAAGTGGAAGCTCTGGAAGGAAATGTCTACACCTTAAACTCTAGAATGGATGAGATGTTGCAGCATCAAAGAATTCAGACTGGACTGCTTCAACATCTTCTTCTTGCCTCTGGTGTTTCACTTCCCAGTCCATCCCCTACACTTGCTGCTAACAAAAAGGGGGAGAAAGAATTACCAACTCCTGCAGAATTGATCAGTCAAATTCCTCCCCCTTTCCACACTGAAAGGGAAAAGCAGAAGATTGCAAGGATGAAAGAATTGGACTCCATTGCAAAGAGAGTGGCTCAACTGGGCAAGAAATCATCTACATCTTCTACAGCCACCACAGCTCAAATCTCTTTTCCAACCACAACCACAATTCTCAGGGTAATTACACCTGAGATTGTTATTCCCTCCAAGACAGAAAAGGGTGAGCCATCATTTCTGAATGAGTTCAAGCCAATCCTGTTTCCAAACAATTGTGGTTACTCCAGGCCTGGAAAAGACTCAAGCTCAATCTACTTTCCACTAGCCAGGCCTGACAAAAATGAATACAAACTTTTGGGCCAAGAAATCAAAAGTTATAAAGACTGTGCAGATGTGGCCTTAAAGGCTCATTTTGCCATCATCTACAGAGAAGGCCAGAAGCTGTTTATTGGAACTGGCCATCCTCACTACTCATTTGCAAAAGCTGAAGAGGTGGCCAGAGAATGTGAAAAAGAGGAGTTTGAATCCCACCTCTCTTTGAACCAAATAGAGGTGGATGAAAGGTATGCTATTGAGCTGGAAGAGGAGTTGGCAGCTGAGCTTTTAAATGAGAAAGGATTGCCTCTTGAATCTTCTCCAAAGAAAAAGAGAGTCAAATCTAAGACTAAGATGCCTGAGGCAGCCAAGAGAAGAGAAGAAGTGCCAGAAAAGCCTATCTCAAAGCCTTCTTCTCCAATCAAGGATACCACAGTAGTACATCCAGATGTCAACTTCCATGATGAGCCAATAATGCCAAAGGAGGAACCAATTGACTTGGAAGATATCCCAATTCCAGCTTTTCTTGTTCAAGAATCTTCCAAGCCAAAGAAGAAAGTCAAGTCTGTGGCTAAGAGGATGGCTAACCCTCCTAAACCTCCAAAAGAACCTGAAAATCCTGATGACTATCTGATCATTGCTAACATTGAAGAAATTTCTGAGTTGGAGCTGGAGCTGGATGATCTTCAAGAAGTAAGAGGAATAGAAGCAACTTCAAAGTTACCTGAAAGATTGGTATTCTCTTACAAAAACAAGGGTGATGTCATCTGGCCTCTTCACAGAGTTCTGAATTCTGAGGGATTCAGTTCTCTAACAAAAATATATGGATCTATGAAGAGGACTGGAGGATTTACACCACCTGCAAAGCAAATGGTACTAAAGAGAATCCTTGAGATCAGGAAGGAATGGAACTCAGATGCTAGTCTACAAAGAAGGCTGAAAATTCCCTACACTGGAAAGAAAATTCATCATGAACCTACTCCAGTCATGGAATTTAGGGACAATCAAGGTGTTAGGAGATTTTTCAGACCTAAAGATCAACTCAAGGTTGCTAGCATGAATACTCTGAAGACTCTCCAATCCAAGCTCAACAGACAAGACAGTGATGAAGAATGGTTCTACAGGATCTTTCAGAAGCAGATTAATATTCTTGAAGAAAAACTTAAGTCCAGAAGAAGAAGATCTTCTAGGAACAAGTAACTGCTCAGTCTAGAGGAGCATAATCATCTGTAATCTTTTCTAACTCTTGTATTTAAATTCTGCATTTTATTTTATTAATGTTTTGTTATCATCAAGTGTAGAATTTATGTCTGCATCTTCTCCAGTCATAAATTGGGGGAGATTGTTAGGAATCAATAATTTTTGATGATAACATAAACATTTTGTAACATGTCTTACTTAGAATCTTTATCAAATTTCAGTTGTAATTGTTACATTTCTTGTCTTTGGGAATTATCAACGGATGGGTAGAATAGGATGGCTAATTGTAAATATCCAATGCCATGTAATTTTATCTAAGTGAAGGATATTCAACTGATGAGATGTAACTGTTCAACTGATGAAGACTGGATGATGTTCAACTGATGAAAATCAAGCATTCAACTGAAGACAAAGTGTTCGACGGATGATGCTGAGGAATTCAACTGATGAGACTGGAACAGCATTCAACTGATGGAGTTGGTAATTCATTCAACTGATGAGCCAGGCATTCAACTGATAAAGTCAAGAGCAGTTGAAAGCAACCAGAACTTTCAACTGATGAAGCAAAGAGCAGTTGAAAGTGACTAGAGCTTAAGTCTGACAAATCACATGGATCGAATTACACTAAAATAGACATGGAAGCCTAATTAGGAAAATAAAGAAGAAGCAGAAACATACTTATCTCATGCAGTGCAATCTGGATCAAATCAAGGTGATGGTCAAAGATGAAGACATCTCAGAAAGCATGCATAAGACAAAGTTGTGCAGCATTGTTTTTAGATTAGAGTGCATTTTGTAATCTAGCTAAATGCTTTGTAAAACTTGGAGTATATAACCAAGTTAGTAGCATCAGTTGAACTTGTTCAAATTACTTGAGAGAAAAATCTGAGAGTTAGAACTTGTTTGAGTGATGAACCAGCAGCTGTGCGAATTGTAAAACAATCCACAGATTCTTCTATATAAAATCTCACGGGTGGATCATTCAATCCACCCGTATTTTTAATACTTGGTGTTTTTCTGTTTATTGTGTTCTTAGTGTATTGTTCTTGAATCTTTTAAATTTGTAAAAGATTGTATTCAACCCCCCCCTTCTACAATCTTTCTCATAGTTGGTATAAAATAACAGTTTATCTCAAATTTAGTTCTAACAGAAGCACAAAATATTCTTTCATATAGATGACCTACAACCTAATCATAGGCACTCTCTTCCTCGATGAATATGACAATTTGTTGTAACATTTTAAAGTTAAACATATTGATTCCCGTGTAAAGTAGGGTGGTCAAACCGATAATTCGAATACGGATCTGTTGTATCTGAATCTGAAAGTTCATATCAATATTTGGATCCAAATCCGATTTTTTTGAAAGGATAATATCTGAATCCGTATGAATGTGAAAGTTCATATCAATATTTGGATCCAAATCCAATTTTTTTGAAAGGATAATATCTGAATCCGTATCAGGCAGATACCATGCGGATACGGATAGTATACGGATCAAAATCTGATTTTTAATCAGATTTTTTATTTTTATATAAATTAAATCAAAAAATTAATTTTTAAAAATTAGTTAAGAATTAAAGTCTTTAAAGACAATTTATATTTATTCAAATATTAATTTATATTTATCTTTTGATATAAATTTGTTACCTTTAAAATTTAGAACTCAAATTATATTATGTTCTATAATATTTTATAATTATATAAATTTATATAAACATATTATTTTATGAATACATATATAGATACACACACTATAAAATTATAGAATAAATTTATGAATACATATATAAATGGTTTGATAAGATTAGATTGAACATGTCACGAACAATATGACAGTCTAAGTGCAAAATATCTGATTTTGGGATGGAAAATGGGATTACGGCTTGATTGTCACTATTTAATAAAAGTGGAAGAGTTTGGTGAAATTATAGTTTAGCAAGTAAAAATGTGAGCCATGATAGTTCACACCAGAGTCAGCAATAGCACGGAGTTCAGCCTCCACAGTTGTCACAACCTTTTGTTTGCTTGAGTTCCTGATAAACAGAAGAACCGAGCATCAAACACATACCTGTATTATTAGAAACTCACACTACACACGCACACACTTGTATGAATAAACTGGGGAAAATGTAGCTTATTTCTTATTAATTCAATGAACCAGCTTACAGACTTATATAGAAAATACCAGATAGTGATAACTACAAGCAGTAGCCACATGAACACAGACTCCTAACTACTTTAAGCAACGTCCTATCACAACTCTACTACTTTTATTAGCTAATACTCAACTCCTACTTTCATGCTAATGCAAATAACTACTTCCACGCTAACAGCTAATTTATTTGAACAGTTTAGATTAAATATTCCAACACATTCCCCCCTAATCTAAACATGCTTCCAGGTACTTCAGACAATTCCAGCAACATCCTCAACGCCGATTACTTTCCTCATTTCTTCGAACTTAACTTTTCCCAATGCCTTGGTCAAAATATCCGCTCTTTGCTCATGCGTGGTCACATATTCGACCACCAGTTTTCCCCGCTCAATACACTCACGGATGAAATGGAATCGGACATCGATATGCTTGCTCCTCCCGTGTTGGACTGGATTTTTCATTAGCTCTATTGCAGATCTGTTGTCCACATGGAGTATGACTGGTCCGACTCTTTGCCCTGTAATCTCTTCCAACAGACCCTGGAGCCATATGCTCTGACATGCTGCTATCGTAGCTGCCATATACTCTGCCTCGCAAGATGATAGCGCGACTATTCTCTGTTTTTGCGACGCCCATGAAATCAAGCTTTTATTTAGGTAGAAGCACATTCCACCAGTGCTCCTCCTATCTATAACATCACCAGCTAGGTCGCTATCTGAAAACCCAAGTAAAAACTTCCCATTTCCTTCATTCTTATATACTAACCCATGATCAATTGTGCCTCTTACATACCTCAATATGTGTTTTACTTCCTGCTGATGCTTGACAGTGGACATCTCCATAAATCTACTAACTACACCCACTGCATACGAGATATCTGGCCGGGTGTGTGTTAAGTATCGCAGGCTTCCGACGATTCCTCTATATTCAGTAGCGTCTACCAGCTTTCCTCCTTCGTCCTTGTCCAACTGCAGTTTATACTCCATGGAGTATTTACAAGGGTTGCAGTTCATCATACCTGATTTGTCGAGCAGTTTTCTGGCATATGCCGATTGCTTCAGTGTGGTGAAGTGCTCTGTCTGCCTGACTTCTATACCCAAATAAAAAGACAACAACCCCAGATTGCTCATTTCAAATTGTTTGCTCATCTGCAATTTAAACTCCTCGATCTCACGCTTGTTCGAGCCAGTTACTAGCAGGTCGTCGACGTAGACTCCCACTACCAGTACATTTCCATTATCAAATTTTGTGTACACAGCTTGTTCATGTAAGCACCTTTTGAAACCCAATTCTTTCAGGCACTTGTCCAATCGAGCGTTCCAAGCCCTAGGTGCTTGACGTAGTCCGTACAAAGCCTTCATCAATTTATACACCTTTTGTTCTTGTCCTGTCTTCACAAATCCCTCGGGTTGAGTCACATAAACTTCCTCTTGGAGTTCACCATTCAAAAAGGCTGATTTAACATCGAGGTGATGAACCTCCCAACCCTCTTTTGCTGACAAAGCTAACAGTAAGCGAACTGTATCAAGACGAGCCACTGGCGCAAATACCTCGTCGCAATCAATTCCCTTTCGTTGTACATAACCCTTTGCGACGAGACGTGCTTTATACTTCACTACATTACCTTCTGGATCCTTTTTCAATTTAAATACCCACTTCAGTCCAATCGGTTTGTGTCCAGGCGGCAAATCTGTAAGAATCCAAGTGTTATTTTTTTCGATTGTATCAAGCTCCTGTTTCATTGCATCCTGCCACTCCTTTTCCTCAGTTGCTTCTCTGAAAGATACTGGCCCTTCCACCTTTAATAGCATTAGTTCATCGATCATATCAATGATCTCCGTCTCATTATAAAGTTCAGTCAGAAGTTTATATCGACCAGGCTGGCCATTTTCAGAGGACACTGCAGAAGGCACCTTTTCACTGGATTCTGCAGGAGAACTCTCTGTTATCCCTCCCGTTGAGCTGATAGTCACAGCTGGTGATTGTAGGGTCTGTGTACGTGATTGTGGGGACTGCAGAGGTGTCCTTAAATCATTCTCTGTTTCAGTAGTGTCCTCGGCATCGACAAAACTACTCATCTCAACATACTGGCTAGGAAAATTCACATTGATCACCTCCTTTTGTTCCCATGACCAGAATTTGTCTTCTTGAAACACCACATCCCTGCTTACATGTACAGTCCCTGTTTTCGGATCATACAACCTATTCCCCTTTGTTCCTGGTTCCTTACCAAGGTACACGACTAACTTGCCACGATCATCTAATTTCTTTGTATGTACTGTTGGAACTTTCGAGACTGCAGTACACCCGAAGATCCTCACATGTGACAAGTCTGGCTTTTTACCATTCCACGCTTCGTATGGAGTTCTCCCTTTCAGTGCACGTGTTGGTAGGCGATTCAACACATAGATTGAGTGTCGCACCGCCTCTCCCCACATGAACGCTGGTAGGCCTGATTCTTTCAGAAAACTTCTTGTCATAACAGCAACTGTGCGATTCCTACGTTCGACCACCCCGTTCTGTTGAGGGGTGTATGGTGCTGTATAGTGCCTTTGAATCCCAGCCTTTTCGCAAAATGACGTGAATTCTTTCGAACAAAACTCCCCACCTCGATCTGTCCTTAATGTTTTAATACTTCTATCAGTTCCATTTTCAACCAAGGCCTTAAACCTTTTGAATACCTCGAATGCGCTACTCTTTTCTTTCAGTAAATATACCCACATCTTTCTGCTATAGTCATCAACAAATAACAGAAAATAACGATTACCTCCGGGTGTTGTTGGCGAGATGGGTCCACAAATGTCAGCATGTATTATTTCCAGTATCTTGCTTGAGCTAAAATTTGCTTTGGATGGGAATGATTTCCTGGATTGCTTTGACATTAAGCATCCTTCACACTTCTTCAATGGTTGACTCATCTCCGGAATTCCACTTGCCATGTTTTCTTTTGACATAAGTTCCAGAGCTTGAAAGTTGACGTGTCCAAGCCGAGCGTGCCACAGCCAAGTGTTCTCTTCCATCTTTGAAAGTAAACATGATGCCTTGCTTTCTTCAAGGCTGATTTTGTATAATCTATTTTCAGTTCTCTTTACTTTCATCAGCAACTTGCCACTGCTTTCATAAACCCACAAATAATCTCCTTCTAGTATTACTCTATTCCCAGCTTCCGACAATTGACCCAGGCTTATAATGTTACTACACAAATTTGGAATAAAGTATACCTCATAAAGGATTCTTTCCTCGCCATTCTTACACTGGAATGCAACGGACCCTTTTCCTTCGATAGTTATAGTGGATCCATCACCAAACTTCACCTTCCCGGTCACGCTTTCATCCAGCTCCTTGAACTTTCCGCGTTGCCCAGTCATATGATTACTTGCCCCATTGTCCAGATACCATACTTGTGACTCTCTTTGATTCTCGACATTTGTGCGAATTTTTGGAATGACTGAGTCTTCTTTCAACAGCATCGACTTCGCCTCTGTTTTACCCACCTCAGCAATTAACAAGGCTGGCTCATCCTCAAGAATTTGTGAGAGGTTTGCCTCCTTTTGCACCTCTCTCTCTCTCTGCGTGGCTTGCGACATTCCGCAGCAAAATGTCCATATGCTTGACAATTAAAGCATCTCACTCTGCTCTTGTCCCTTGTTCCACGTGCTCCATCTTTCACACGGTTCTCTCCAACACTTCGAGTCCTCTTCAACCATTCCTCGCGAGTCAGGAGTAGTTGTCCCTCATTGTTCTCACGTTTCCTCCATTCTTCCTCAGTCAACAGAAGTTGTCCTTGATTTGTTCCAGTTGCTCCTTTTAGCCTTTCCTCGTGGGCCTTGAGCGAACCAACGACCTCCTCAACTGACATCGCCTCCACCTTACCGAACTGTTCGATTGCGGAGGCTATTGGCAGGAACTTGGAGGGAACAGCTCTGAGCAACTTTTTTACGACATAAACCTCTTCCACTTTCTCTCCCAGGGCTCTAATATTGGTCACCAGGCTGTTCAATTTTAGGTAGAACTCGTCCAGCTGTTCATTCTCTTTCATGTACATGGCTTCGAACTCGCATTTGAGGGTCTGTGCCTTCGCCACTTTCACTTTATCAGCTCCCAGCGACATTATTTTGACTGCATTCCAAGCTTCTTTCGATGTTTTCTTTTCTGCGATGGACAGTAGTATATCTTCAGGAACTCCTTGGTAAATGACAGCTAGAGCTCGCTTGTCCATCTTTTCTTCAGTTGCAGCCTTGGGGTCTTTGGGTTCAATGGCCTCCCACACGCCGTGTGCCTGCATAAACACTTTCATTTTGAGAGCCCACGCCGTATAGTTCGTCTTTGTCAGCATCGGGTAGCTCAGGCCGATCGAGTTCTCCTTTGCTTTGTTTGATTCCATCCTGACACGAGTCTGAACGTAACAGCAGCCTCCTAAGCTCTGATACCAAGTATTAGAAACTCACACTACACACGCACACACTTGTATAAATAAACTGGGGAAAATGTAGCTTATTTCTTATTAATTCAATGAACCAGCTTACAGACTTATATAGAAAATACCAGATAGTGATAACTACAAGCAGTAGCCACATGAACACAGACTCCTAACTACTTTAAGCAACGTCCTATCACAACTCTACTACTTTTATTAGCTAATACTCAACTCCTACTTTCATGCTAATGCAAATAACTACTTCCACGCTAACAGCTAATTTATTTGAACAGTTTAGATTAAATATTCCAACATGTATTACTCTTAAGGATGCCATTTAAGTCCAGAGTGGAGCCCCCAATCAATATCACAAAAGGCTGTGTTGACTTGAGATGACGCGTAACACATTGAACAGAAAGCATGTGTAGATTTCAAGAGCCTATAAGAACTGGCTGAGGTGATGTACAACGTAGGCAATATTTGGCCGTAAAATTGTGAGGTACAACTTTCCAATCAAATTTTCATAAAACATAGAATAATCAAGTAAAATGCCATCAGTGGGGGAGAGTTTCACATTAATATCAGTAGGAAAAAAAGTGGCTTGAAGCCTCCAAGCCTGCCTCAACTAACAAATCATGCACAATCTTGTTCTAATGCACGTATAAACCGAAACTATCCTTATGAATTTAGAGACCAAGATAATACTTGGCTAACCCGAGTCCTTTATTGTAAAAGCATTGTGCAGAACTTGTTTGACATACGAAAAAAATTCCGGAGAGTTCCTCATTAGTAGAATCTCTGCAACATATATCAAGGCTGTGACGAAGACATGGTCAATTTTGTAGACGAAGAGTGAATAGTCTGACTGTTTGACAGAAACTAACTTCAAGTCATAGATGTGCTAATTTTTCAAACCACAATCTAGACGCATGTTTGAGACGGTAGATAGACTTTATCAACAAGCAAACAAAACCACTAGGATACAAGATGCCCTTCCGCTAATGCCTTGTAAACCTCTTCAAGTAAACCACCATGGAAAAAGGCATTGTTGATATCTGATTGGTGGATATCCCATTATTTAATAACACAAATAGCCAAAAGTGTCCGGACAGTATCCATTTTAGCAATCGGAGAAAATGTATAATAGTAATCTTGTCCTTCAATTTGAGTATAGCCTTTAGCTACCAAACGAGCTCCAAATACAGAACTTTGGGGAACCACTAATCTTTTGCTGGGAGGTGGTGGAACAACCTTGCCAGTATTATTTTTTCCTAAAGCACTCAATTCTTTGTTCAAGGCGTCGACCCAACAAGGATCAACAATGGCTTCACTACAAGTAAATGACTTATGAATAGTTGTTTGTTTCTTGACAACACACACAAAAACAGATGTAGGAGTGGAGTAATGAGAAAATTTGTGTTTGTCAGCATCAGTAGGTACATGTTAAAAGAATGGTGTCTGCTCGCAAATAAGACTGGGTAGCAAGATGGAAACGCTGATTTGGAGACTTGGAGTGATATAATATTTCATCCATTTGCTTGTAAAGGAGGAGATGGAAGTTGTGTTAAAGAAGTAGTTGATGAAGTAGGAGAAAAAATAGTTGACCACGAGCTGACGTGTAACTTGAATGAAGACCTATGAGAAAGTGAGTTAAATGAGTCCTTTCAAGCTATGAGAAGGTTCATGATATGGACTAAATTACATATCCTGTATTCTTAGATTAATATATTTCTATACATATGCGTAATGTGTAGTCTGGTGACATCTTCGGTGTTATGATGTTACAGGTATTCACCTCTGACATGGATCGCAATAAATCAGGAAATATTGTTTCCCCTAGAAGTAGTATTTACAGATGGATAGTTGCACCCACGAGGATCGACAACATCTACATTGATTTCACCAGTTATAAGATACAACAAGTTTGTGGAAACCATGGCAACAATCTACCAAAAAGGTGGCCTTTAAACCTAAACATTTTGCTGTCTTTTCTCCAACTATCAGCTAATTGTGCATCTGCAGTCGCTTGGTGCGTGCTCACATTGCTTCATGAAATTTAAGTGATCAAAGCAATGAGAAAGGACGTCGAGAAAATATGAAAAATAACACAATTGTGTGCAGGAATACCTCGAGGGAACTCCAAAAATTATTAGAGGACAATGCTGATAAGCAGGAAAGAGGAAAATCTCTGGGGGAAGATTCTAAGAAAATGGCAAATGAAAGAAACAATGGAGCTGGCTTTGATTTAAAATGAACTTTCTATTTTTTAATTATCTTCTCCATTTGGTACAAAGAGCTAGAAATTAAAAGAAACAAAAATGTGAGGCTGCAGTTATACACTTTTTACTTTTGTAACACTTTTTTTTTTTGTGATTTTTATGGTTTCTGTTTTATCTTTGAATTCAATATAAAAACAGAGGATGAAATGTTGTTAAAGAAACAAAAGAATGAATTGTTGAAGTTTGTTGCATCTTGCTCTGATAGGTTGCGGGACATATAAATTTAGATAGTTGTATGTGGATTCTAAGTGATTTCTATCATACAAGGTGATATATAGTTTCTCTTTCAATTTCTCCGTAAACCAAGATTGTTTGCATTGAAGACAAGAATATCAAGATAATGGGTGAATCAGATCAGGAATAGATGGTCGCCAAAATGAACTCGAGATGCCTTTATTAAATCATATCAGGCAGTTTCTATTTGAGTTGAAATAATGTAGTATCATATTTAGCTAGCAAGATGTAATGTTGTTCCAGTTATATTACCTTCATGCTAATGCTTCATAAAATATGGTTTTTTTAATTCATGATTTACTATTTGGTACGTGATGACTTATTATGATACTCTTGTTATATCACCCATTTTGCAAAAAATATACTATTTAACTTCTATTTGAAAATTAAAAGAACAATAATGTGAGGCTGCAGTTGGTGAAGCTTTCCATAAAGGGTTTTATTATATTCATCCAAAAGTTTATTAATATTATGAGTGTTCTGCATTTTTTAATTCCCTTGATATTTAAGTTTGAAAATTCTTAACATGTTTCATTTCATATTTAAGTTTGGAAATTCTTAACATGTTTCATTTCATATCCACTTGCATCCAGTAATGGAAACAGGCCAAAACGACAGGTGCGTGGACAAAAAAGAAGACTAGGCTGTGGACTGATATTTATCAGACGACAAAGCCTGTTGGGGAAGCTAATAATGTAGCAGGTGCAGTGGCTCTTGACTTGGTACCTGCAGCACCTTCTGGACAATCTCCGCCATCACAAGGTCCTGTGGTGAAGGAGAAAGTACTGCCTGAAGAGCCTTCGAATGATGTGCCAACTCTTCAAAGCACCACAACATTTAAGATTGTCAATGTGGTTGAGGACTCGGACACAGAAGAAGCAGAAGGCACTGGTATATGCATCAGGAAGAGGCGTAAACAGGCTTCAAAAAAATGGTAATCTCTTTTACTGATCTTATGGACTTATGCCCTTGTGAAACTTATTGTTTCTTTAATGAATTTAATCATATAAGTCCATAAGATCTGTAAAAGTGATTACCATTTTTGTGAAGCTTGTTTACGCCTCTTCCTGATGCATATACCAGTGCCTTCTGCTTCTTCTGTGTCCGAGTCCGCAACCACATTGACAATCTTAAATGTTGTGGTGCTTTGAAGAGTTGGCACATCATTCGAAGGCTATTCAGGCAGTACTTTCTCCTTCACTACAGGACCTTGTAATGGCGGAGATTTACCTGCTACTTTATGGAAAGCTTAAGCAACTTCAGCCTCACATTTTTGTTCCTTTTAATTTCCAAATAGATGTTAAATAGTATATTTTTTGCTAAATGGGTGATATAACAAGAGTATCAAAATAAGTAATCAGGTATGTGTATAAGTATAACATATCATTTATGTTTCCTTCACTTTAGCATTTTCCAGCTCTTTGTACAAAATGGAGAAGATAATTAAAAAATAGAAAGTTCACCTCAAATTACAGCCAGCTAAATTGTTTCTTTCATTTGCCTTTTTATTAGATTCTTCCGCAAGAGATTTTCCACTTTCCTGCTTATAAGCACATTTTTTGAGTTCCCTCGAGGTATTCCTGCACACAGTTGTATTGTTTTTCATATTTTCTCGACGTCCTTTCTCATTGCTTTCATTACATAAATTTCATGAAGCAATGTGAGCACGCGCCAAGTGACTGCAGATGCACAATTAGCTGATAGTTGGAGAAAAGACAAGCAAAATTTTTAAGTTTAAAGGTCACCTTTTTGGTAGATTGTTGCGATGGTTTCCACCAAATTGCTGTATCTTATAACTGGTGAAATCGATGTAGATGTTGTTCGTGGGTGCAACTATCCATCTGGAAATACTACTTCCAGGGGAAACAATAATTCCTAATTTATTGCGATCCATGTCAGAGATGAATACCTATAACATCATAACACCGAAGATGTCACCAGACTACACATTATGCATATGTATAGAATATATTAATCTAAGAATACAGGATATGTTATTTAGTCCATATAACTTCTCCGAGGTATACCCATTAAAATTTTGGGCTTCTGTTAGAGCAATGCCATAGGCTTCCACTCTTTAGACAAGGACCTCAGAAATATAATGTTTGAGTCTTTAACACGATACACCCTAATTATTTATATTTGGGGGGACCTCGAAATTAAGAACATAAGTAAAATAATGGATGAAAGTAAGCAAAATGAGTATAGTGAAGAGACCATTTGAAATTTAATGCATATACTAAATATGATGGATGCAGGTACGTGCATGCAGTTGCTTCTTTGATGACCATGAGAATATCGCCGAGCCAATATGAAAAGAATATCCCGATGTGCTTTTCCCGTCACCCAAATCTCCACCATAATCACTGTCTGAGTAGCCAACTAATTTTGAATCTTGAGAATGCGTGTAAAACAAACCATTATTAAGTGTACCTTTAATATATCTCAAAATTCTTTTAGCCGCCATGAAATGATCTTGCTTCGGCTTCTCCATGTACCAACTAACCAATCTGACTGCATACATGATATCTGGACGAGTAAAAGTTAGGTACCTCAAACTTCCAACCAAACTTTTGAACAATGTCAGATTACCGACTCCCTCGTGTTGAATCAATTCTGAGCTTTATGCTTGCCTCTGCTGGCGTGCTCACTGGCTTACATTCCTCCATTCTGAACTTCTTCAAAATCTGCTCGGCATATTTTTTCTAAGACATAAAAATTCCATCTTTTCTTTGCTTCACCACAAATCCAAGAAAGTATGACATTTGACCAATATCTGAAATCTCAAATTCATTAGTCATAACTTTCTTAAAATCATCAAACATACCAGGATTGTTTCCGGTAAATATCATGTCGTCCACGTATAAGCAAACGATCATAATATCTCCCCCTGAATCTGTTTTCGTGTAGAGAGCATGCTCATATGGACTCTTCACAAAACCATTTTTCTGGAAATACTCATCAACCCTTGTGTTCCATGCTCTCGGGGCTTGCTTTAACCCGTGTAGTGCTTTCTTCAGTTTGTAGACTTCATTCTCCTGGTCTTTTTGAACATATCTTGGAGGTTACTCGATGTAGACATCTTCTTCGAGATAACCATTTAGAAATGACGATTTTATGTCCATCCGAAAAATCTTCCATTGATTCTGAGCGGCAATTGTTGTGAGAAGTATGATGGTGTCAACTCGTGCAACTGGAGCAAACACCTCATCATAGTCAATTCCATATCTTTGCTTGTAGCCTTTAGCCACCAACCTTGCTTTGTATTTCTCCACTTCACCATCCTGATTTTTCTTTGTCTTAGAAACCCATTTGACACCGATTGCTTTGTGTCCTTATGGAAGATCTGTGTGCTCCCAAGTATCATTCTTCTTAATTGCACCAATTTCTTCATCCATGGCTTTGTTCCATTTGCTTTCTTCAGAAGCTTCCTCAAATGTAACTGGATCACATTCAACCATTAAACAAAATAAAGAATAATCAAAGGTTGTTTGTACCGGACTTGTTGCTTCGTAGATATTATCTAAACTACGCATTTTTCTTAGCGCTCCCCATGAACTTCTGCTTCCACCTGAATCCGATGGTGTTGATGCGGGAGTTTGTTGATTCGGACTTTGTGGAGGAGTTTGATCATCATCTTCGCCATCTTTAATATTGGAGTCATCACCGTTATCATCATAATCATCGTTAGAAAATAAACCAGCAACTTTTCGTTCTTCCTCGCTCCATCTCCAGTAATCTGATTCATCAAACTCAACATCTCGAGAAATAAATTAATTTCTTCGTCAGGGGATTATAAAGTCTGTATGCCTTACTCCTTTTATCATATCCGGTAAATATACACTCGTCTCCTCATCTGAGTACCTTCAAATAATGACCACTCCGCTTTTCCGCCAGTGTTTTGAACTCCTTTAATTTATCAAGAGCCTCTTATTTTTCTTTGATGATATACACCCAACTTTTCCTGCTAAAATCATCAATAAATGTTAGGTAATATCTATTACCTCCAAGTGATGAGATGTCAAATGGACAAGCAATATCTGTGTGAACTATCTCCAATGGCCTTCTGGCTCTCCATGATTTTCCAACGGGAAAACTTTGACGATGTTGCTTCCCCTTTACACACGCTTCACACAAATTTTCTGGTTCATTGATTTCTGGCAAACCGTCCACCATTTATGTCTTTGACAATTATTTCAGGCCAGAAAATTCAAGATGACCATATCTCAAATGCCACAACCACGAGTCATTTTTAATGACCGACTTTAAGCACTTCTGCGCCTTAGTTTGCAAATCAAGCGTAAACAAATGATTCTTTGACATCTCCACATTTGCAATCAATTCCCGAGCTTGATTTCTAATAATGAGGGATTGTCCTGCATCCGTATATTATATCCTTTTTCCACAAGTTGGCCAAGACTGATAATATTACTCTTCAAAGCGGGAATATAATAAACATGATTTACATATTTCTTTTCACCTTTCTTCGACATGATCGTGATAGTACCTTTTTCTTTGACCAGAATCATTGATGAGTCACCAAGAGTAACTTCTCCGCTAATGGTGTCGGCTATCTCCGTGAATAACTCCTTGTGACCAGTCATGTAATTACTGGCCCCTGAGTCAAGATACCAAACATTCTTCTTGCTTTCCTCGTCTCCTTTGTAAGTGAGGAACGCAGTAGTGCCAACATCTTTATCTTCTTTTGCTGCTGCAAAATGACTTCTTTCTTCCACCTTCGGTGCTCTACACTTATAACTGAAGTGACCAAATTTATTACAATCATAACATTGAAACTGAGACTTGTCACCTCGTTGTTGAAATCCGCCTCGTCCTCGACCTCTGAAATTTTGACCACGACTAAATGGCTGATAGACTTCATCTGGCTTTTATTGATGGACTGCCTACTGCCTTCCTCGTCCTTGTCCACCACAGTAGCCACCTCTGCCACGTGCAGAACTGCTACTGCCAGAACTGTCACCAATGGACACCTTACTTTGCAACGCCTTTTCCAAATGGCTTGGATCATCATATAGGTTCATTCGTTGCTCGTGGGCTTGAAGAGAACCTACGAGCTCATCAATAGAAATCGTGGACAAGTCTTTTGACTCCTCGATGGAGGTAACAACGTAATAAAATTTTCTTGTTAATGAACGAAGCAACTTTTTCATGACCCGAACATCATCGAGACTTTCGCCATTTCTTTTCATCTGATTTTTCACAGTTTTCAAACGCGTAACAAATTCACCAATATTTCCTGAACTCTTAATCTTCAAATTTTCGAACTCGGCACGTAGAACTTGGAGCCGTACCTGTTTAACTTTCTCGACACCCTGGAACGATTTCTGCAGAATCTCCCACGCGTCTTTCGCCGTTTTCTCATTTGAAATATATTTAAAGGTTGATTCATCAACTCCTTGAATAATTGTATATAACGCCTTTTTATCGTTTTTCTGGGTCTCTTTCAAAGTCATCTTCTCTGCATTTGAAAGGGCCGCTTCATCCTCTCGCTCGTCATACCCACTTTCGACAATATCCCAACTATCGTATGAACCGAGTAACACCTTCATTTGGATACTCCAGTTCCCGTAATTTGTTGCCGTCAATTTTGGGATTTGTGGTTGCACCATCATATTTGACATTTTTCTTCTCCGAAATAACCTATATATATAATAAACTACCAACTTTCTTTCTTGTTACAAAGCACAGGCTATAGCCTTTTCTCTCGCACAACACAGGACAGAACTTCTGCTCTTTTTCTCTTCTCTCTTCAGATTTTTACACTGTATATTACACCAAACAAACACCTTATTTATAGGCTACAAAATACAAGTACACATCATGGCTTACATCAGAGAATAGTTATTATTATAGACTTTTACCAACTTACATGCAGCCTACCACATTTTCCATATTTTCTGGAATGTATATAGCTGTGTCTTCATGTATTTACTCTTCACTTGAGACCAGCCTTAATACCATGAGCTGCAGTACAAGATTTCTTCTGTTTTCATTTGTGCGTGTATTGTATTTTACACAACCCACCTGTTTTCCTGGCCTTCATAAAAACACAGCTGCCTTGGTGATCATTTCTTCAACACGTATTTGACTTTCTCCTAGCATGCATGCAGATAGTATATATAGTATTTATTCAGCCCACCTTAATTTATGCATGCACATTAAATCAACCCATCTATTATAATTAATATATTGCTAGCCGGAGAGTTTGAAATTCTAACAATATCGAGAGTTAATGAGTCCTTAAACGTAATAGATTAACATATACATAAACAAATCCTAATTAAAAATTATCTAATAATTCATAGGTGCAATTAGCTTCATAACCTACACGGCAACCAACTCTTGCAGGGGTACAATAGACCACAAAAAAGCATTTTAATACATATAAACATTGCTACACAGTATTTTCATATGTTAAAAAATAAAAACAGACCACAAAATTTGTATAAAAATCAAAACTTTGGCAAATATTAGAAACCAAAAAATCAAGGGCATAGCCCAAGAACCGCATTTCAGCACAATAACCACTGAGAGGGGGGGGGGGGGGGCAGAGAGTGAGGGAGGGATACCACACCCATACAGATACACATATACAGCATACCAGAATCATCGATTGACACACCCAATTCACTTAAAACCCTAAATTGAAACTCTCAAAATAGAGAAAAAGAGCCACAATATGCAACAAACAAATACAATTGATAGTAAAAGTGTTAGAGAGTATGTAGAGAGAAGAAAACTAATATTATCATTCAACTTGTTAACTACAAAATGACTATTACACCAATATAAGGAGTCTTCAGCTATATACACAGACTTGTATCTATTTAGAATTTTAACTAACTCTAACAAACTTGTGCTTATTCCAGCTGTACTAATATCCTGCTGTCTCGTCCATGATAGCACACTCTGTGGTGCTTACATCCCCCTCAAGTTAGATATTGGGAAGAAATTGACAACACCTGACTTGGACAAGAGATACGCCAAATGACCCGAAGCAAGAGCTTTTGTGAATAAGTCAGCGGGTTGTTGTAGTGTAGGAAGATAAGCAGTAGAAATGATCCCTTTGGTAAGCTTTTATCGAACAAGATGACAATCAATCTCAATATGTTTTGTACGCTCATGGAAAACCGGATTGGAGGTGATATGAAAAGCAGACCGATTATCACAGAATAGAGTAACAGGCGTGAGATTGATTATGTGCATGTCAGCAAGCAAGGCTAAAATCCAACTGAGTTCATAATTCGTATCAGCCATTGCACGGTATTCCGCTTCAGAGGAAGATCTCGAGACTGTGGGCTACTTCTTGGAGCGCCAGGAGATTAAAGAGGCACCCAACATAACACAAAAACCTGTGATGGAACGTCGAGTAATTCTACAGGCTGCCCAATCAGCATAGCTAAAAGCAGTAAGTTTGAGAGAACTAGAGGCAGAGAAGAGCAAGCCTTGGCCCGCTGTTGCCTTGAGATAGCGAAGAATCTTGAGCACAACATGATAATGACAGACCTTAGGTTTGGACATGAACTGAGCAAGCGTATTCAAAGTGTATGCAATATCGTGTCGAGAAATCGTAAGATAGATTAGCCGACCAATGACCCTACGATATAGTGAAACATCATGAAAATCAGTTTCTGTAGATAAATCAGTAAGTAGACCATTATTTTGTTTCAAGGGTATAACCGAGGACTTGCAATTCAGAAGACCCACATCAGTTAACAAATCTTGAGTATACTTTTTCTGGTGCAGGTGAATACCTTGAGAAGAACAAGCTAACTCAAGACCAAGAAAATATTTAAGATGCCCCAAATCCTTAATCTGGAAACGAGTGGAAAGAAATAGTTTGACTTTTGTCATGGTGCCTTGATCATTACCAGCCAAAACCATATCATCAACATACACCAGAAAGACAGTAATGGAGCCTTGTTGTGTAAACACAAACATACTGTGATCGCAAGCACATTGTTTGAAACCAAAGTCAAGTAATGCTGAACACAATTTCATAAACCAGCAATGAGGCGCCTGGCGAAGTCCATAGATAGACTTTAAAAGTTTGCAAACTAGACGCGGACCTTGATATTTTTGCAACAGCGTAGGCGAAACAGAGTACCCCGAAGAAAGTGACATATACACATCTTCTTTTAAATCACCATTAAGGAAAGCCGTTGTAACATCAAGTTAAGTAAGTGACCGACCCTGAACATCAAAAGCAGCTAATAAAGTGCGTAAAGTTGTCATTTTGACAACTGATGCAAACGACTCGAAATAATCAAGACCCTCCATTTGCGTGCAACCTTTCACCACCAAGCGAGCTTTATAACGCTCCACACTTTCATGAGCACAGTATTTTACTTTGTATATCCAGCGACACCCAACAGGCTTCTTGTTAGCAGGTAATGGAGTAATAACCCAAGTTTTATTGGCCTCCAAAGCAGCCAATTCAGAAGCCATTGCAATACACCATTCTGGTGATTGCACAGCCTGCTGATATGAATTGGGTTCAGGATTCTTGGCCACATTAGCTGTAAAGGCCTGATAGGTTGAAGAAAACACTATGTTAGCCTGCATTGTCAATGGTAATCCCACAAAATCCTTGAGTTTTTGAGGAACAACGCGTGTTTAAGTGGGTCGTACATGCTCTATGATTGGTGAAGGCACAGTTGGACTAGAAACTTCAGGAGAATTAACATTTGTAGTATCTTCACTGGAAGACACCCAATCTGAATCAGTTGGAGACAAAGAATTATCCGGAGAATTATTTGCTGAGGGACTATCTCTTTCTTGTGTTAAGAAGAGAGTATCCTCAAGTGGATCAACCAGCACTTGAAGGTCCGGAAACAAAGTAGTGGAAGGAGAAGACTTAATCTCCTTAAATAGAAATATAGTCTCAAAAAACTGAACATGCCGTGTAATAACACCCTTCCGAGGACTAATGTCCAGCACTTTTTAACCTTTATGATCAAAAGCATAACCAAGAAAAACTCCTTTAAAAGCACGTGCACCAAATTTGTCAGGTGGTTTTGGGAGAATAGAGGCAAAGTAGAGTGATCCAAATATTCTGAGGTGACTATACAGAGGCAACTGATTGAACAACAGTTCAAAAGGTATATTGCCCTGCAGCACTCGGGTCGGTGTACGATTGATTAAGTAGGTAGCATTTAAGAGCGCATCTCCCCAAAAATGTATGGGCAAGACTGCATGTAGTCGTAAAGTTCTGGCAACATGGAGTAAGTAACGGTGTTTCCGTTCAACAATACTATTTTGTTGTGGGGTATACACACAACTCTTTTGATGCAGCACACCTAAGGCAGCTAGATGCATACTAATTGTAGTATTAACAAATTCAGTGCCGTGATCCGACCGTAGAACTTTTACCACTCTACCAAACTGAGTTTTGACATAGGCTAAAAACTGAATAAGAACTGTAGATGCTTGAGATTTTTCAGACAAAAGAAAGGTCCAAGTGTATCTAGACCTATCATACACTAAAGTGAGAAAATAGGTGCAGTTGCCATGAGTTTTGTGCATATATGGACCTCATAAATAAGCATGAAGTAAATCAAAACAAGCCGTACTTAGATTGTTTTGCTTCAAAGAAGCTGTCACAGAAAGGTAATTCCATACATGTCTTAGGTAAAGGTAAAAGTTTAAGCACTTGTAAGGGAACATGCCCCAATCTAGCGTGCTAACTAGAATCATCCTCCTGTGGATAGGATCCTGAAGACAACAACTAGAGCTAGTGAAAACAATGCTATATGGGGTACTTGTTACTAACTTTGGTATGGATAAAAGCTTATATCGGAAGGTAGGTACACATAAGATAGAGTGCAAAGTGATAATAGATGAAACTTGGACAGAATCCACATGAGTAACCTTGGCAGTCTAAATGTTTGGCAATGCTAAAGTGGCATTGCAGGGCTGAACATTCTATAATAAATGCATATAAGGAGTAATATGGTCAGCAGTATAGCAAATAAAACATGTGCCCGATCTATAAAGGAAAACTCATCTCTGTTTTACAAAATTTACATTCCACAACAAACCATAATTCCAGATTTCCATGTAATTACCAAGGATAGCAAGCCACCCAGTCATACACTAAGCTGAAATACTGTCTTTCTCCAAATACTCACCATCCAATCAAACACTAATGGGCTCTGAGCTAAATTTAGAAACTTTTCAGGAATCTCAAAAGCAGAAACTGAGCGAAAGGAAGCATATGAGCAAATGGGCTGTGAGCAAAAATCTTAAAGATTAGAAATAAAAAAGCCCGTATTAATATCAAGAAACCCACTTATGGATCTCCAAAAATGAAGATTCAGATGTCAAGAAGATCAAGAAATCATGAACAGTGGTGTCGGTGTATGCAAGTGGAACAAGCAAGTGACTTTAGACCGCTATAAAAATGACCAAAACTTTTTGCCGTAATTACATGTATTTACGACGGAACTAGCCTAAAATTTCCGTCGTAAACAGCCGGTTTTGTTGTAGTTTTGTTAATAACTGAGGAAAAAAACATGGCTAAGATGGATCCATGGTCAAGAATAGCCCTTCAACTTTACCTATAAAAATTAAAATTATAAATATATATAACTTTTTTAGATATATATGGGGGTTTAATCCACTACAAACTCCCTTAAACTAAAAACCAGAAACTAGTAATTGGAATAGTTATATTCAGTGATTATTCAGTTATATCTCAGCTCCATCCCCATCCAGCACCAGCCCCACCGCCACCCTAGCCTTCCTTCGATCACCGTCATGATTTCCACTTACCACCATTATTTTCGATATATAATTCCTAGATTCAGCCACCAATCACTAATTCATATTGCAAACATCACTAATATATGGTGCAAAAATCACCAATTTATATGATATTAATCACTAAAATTTATCAATATTTCACCTTATATATCATCAACATTACCCGCTACCTCACATCTGCTACCAAAATCCTATCGTCAGTCCTTGCCGCCGCCATCATAACACCACATCATCATCACCATATCAATCACCGTCACGACACCTTAACCACCACATCTACACCAATTATCAGCATTATGTCAAACGCAAATCTCGAGGCAGAGCTCCGACAAATCAGACAACTAATCTAGCTGCTATGGCGACCACCATGGCTTTTCTATTCAGCAGTTAAGAGTTTGCAGTCCTGAGATTTTGGAGAAATAAAGGAGAAGGAAGGCAGCGGGAGAGAAATAAGAGGGCTGGGGTTGGAGTTGAGGTGGCTGTGGTGATAGTTGCACCAATGTACTATGTTTCGATTTGCATTTGGAATGGAATTGGCGGAATAGACCACTATAACAAAATGACAGGGCAAAATGAAAACTACACATAGATTACAGTTCAACACTTCATGATACACATACACCATAAGATCACTCAAGTTTTGCCTCTCTTACCACTTTAGGAAAGATAAAACAATTAAAAAGACACTTATACTACTACTATGAAATCTGTTGTGCAGGGATATTCAAGAACTATTCAAATTTTTCATGCTTCTTTAAACCTAATCTTATAAAATAGAGTCACTAATTTCTCAATTTTTGAGTCAGAAAAAAAATTTGAAGGAACCAATCACAGGAAGGAAAACTTAATGCTTCTAGGTTTTTACAGTTTAGAGATGGAAAGTTGCGGGGAGAATTCAATACCACATCTCTTGGTGTTGTTACACCTGTACATAAATTTATGATTTCACTCATAAATGTAATGAGAGGTAAGGAATTTTCATGTTGTCCATAACGATGTCTCCCTCGACGGAGGAGAGGTATAAGGTTAGTTTACAAAGCAGCCCATGGTGTTTTTATATAGTATGTATTTTATCATCACCACTATATTGTGATGGATGATAGATCTTTTTCAAATTCTTGTAAATATTAATATTTTAATAAACAAGCTTACCACTTTCATATTCCTATTCCTATGTAAGCAGATTTTGCTCTTATTAGTATGGTAGTGCACATGTTACGTTGGAAAATTCTTGTACCTAGGGCAGACAAGACAAAAAATGTAGTCTTACTTTTGAGGCAAGAAGGCTCCTGGTATGAAGTATTAATTAGGATACACGCTTTGCCTATATGGTCAGCAAAATCAAAATGTTTAATCCACCCATAACCTTTCACCTTTCAAGAACTCATATACTAGGATCGCTACCAAAAACACTGCAATAAACATCGGTTTTTAGACAAGCTCTTGAAAATTTTGGCCGCAATGTATGGGTGAATAAAGATGTCATTTGCTTAGACATCGGTTTGGACAGCAGACTAAAAATATTTACAACATTAGCTTTATTAAATTCTTGATGGCTCTATGTATTGTATTGTTAATTTAGAATAATTAATATCTCACTCAAAAGATACGATAATGCATGAAATAACCACTAAGTAAATAAAATATCTACAGTATCATTATATTTCAACATCCATTAGATAACAAACTAGGGTGATGTTAAAAAAGGGTTTAGCATTAAATTATTGTATAACTTGTACCTGACTTGGGTTCGCTGTATTACAAAATATATTACCAATGAAACGAGCTTAAAATCTTAATATTGTCTTCTTTGGCATATTCATTGGGTTGTTCTATTATTTATGTGTATGTTCGTTTGAAGTATGTATCATTATGTTATTACTTATCAATGAAGAAAAATTACTCGCGGTGGATTTAAAAGCGGTGAACATATATAACATTAACATTAGTTTATTTGATAAAAATTCGATGCTCTATTTATCATTAGGAATTGATTCAGCAAAGAACGCCAAGAGATTCTACATTTATTTGTGTTCATGATTATGATTGTGCTTGCCTGCTAGACTGTCTTTACATTTTATTAAATACTCAAATTTCGCCAAAATTTCTTCACACTTACATGTCAGTCACTTTGATGATGCTAAATTCAATCTTGATATTTATTAACAGAAAGCTGGTGATGAACAAAGATGGGGAAGGTGGGCCAAGTCAAACTACAAACAAAGAGGAAGCAAATTAACCGGAAGATACAATGGCCTTGGCAACATATGTGTATACTACATTAGCAGGTAATACCGAGCCCCCAAATGATGACGCGGAACAATATACCAGTAGGTGCACCTACTGAGCCTTCAAATGATGCCAAACCGCCTTTTCTTGACATCACCGAAGATTCACCAAAAACTAACAACGCAGGTATGGAAGAGTCCCGCACAGGTAATTTAATTTTATGTTCCATGTTATGAGTTCAGTTGTTAACCTTGATAATACTAACACTGATCTTTCCCTAGCCATCCTCCCTCCACAAGCTGCAGCCGGAACTATTCCAAAGCAACGACGCACGCCTAGTTATAGGTCATTGGTGATGACGATGAGGACATTGATGACATTGTGCATATAAAAACTTCTTATGGTAGTGCAACTAATCATTGATCTTATGGGTTGTCTATCATGTTTTGGAAAACCCATATATGGCCCGTTCTTATGAAGTCTGTAGGTAGAATTCTATAGCTTCATAAGAACGGGCCATTCATGGGCTTTCCAAAATAGTATAGACAACCAATAAGATCAATAATTAGTTGCACCACCATAGAAGTTTTTAAATGCAAAATGTCGTCAATGTCCTCATCGTCATTATCAATCACCTGTAACAAGGCATGCGTCGTTGCTTTGGAATAGTTCCGTCTGCTGCTTGTCAAGGGAGGATGACTAGGGAAAGATCTGTGTTAGTATTATCAAAGTTAACAACTCAACTCATAACAGGGAACATAAAATTAAATCACCTCTGCGGTGCTCTTCCATACCTGCTTTGTTATTTTTCGGTGAATCTTCGGTGATGTCAAGAAAAGGCGGCTTGGTATCATTTGAAGGCTCAGTAGGGGCACCTACTTGTGTAGTATCCATATATTGTTCTCCCATGATCTATAATTGCCTTAAAAGGTCCAATGAGTCATCATTTCGGGGCTCGGTATCATCTGCTGGTGTAGTATTCACATATGTTGCCAAGACCATTGTATCTTTGGGTTAATTTGCTTCCTCTTTGTTTGTAGTTTGACTTGGCCCACCTTATCCATCTTTGTTCATCACGAGCTTGCTGTTAATAAATATCAAGATTGAATTTAGCATTATCAAAGTGACTTGACATGTAATTATGAAGATATTTATGAAACAACTGAACGGTAATACAACAAAAGATTTCTAATCACTAAATCAATAAACAAATAAAGAGAAATAATTCTATCATAGATGTATATATATTGAATTTACAAACTTAATAGAAAACGTACAAAAATATTATAATTCAAACTTATATAAAAAAGCATAACACATAATTATACATACATAAATAGGCACAAGCCATACAAATAAAAATTTCACAGCATGTAACAAATAACATGAGTTGTACGAGCCATTACCTTATGAACCATCCTTAGGATGGTGAGGAGAATGTGTCAACACTAACCAGCAACACTTCAAACAAATAGTTGCAAAATAAGAAATTAGCAAATATTTCAAGTGACAAGTATTGAAAATAGTTATATACTTATGTAACCCGGTTTTGTTTCACATAAAATTTAATCTAGGCATGGTTGAGTGAAAAAAGAATAATAATATCTCCTTTTGGTACTACAAGTCTACAAATGTGGAGTCCATTAGTATTATATTGTTAAACAGTTTCAAATACTAAAAACACTCATAACAATATATTATCATATAATATTTCATTAAAAAATTATAATGATATATAAATAAAATTATAAATATACAATTTTGAATATGTTTTTTTAACAAGAATATCAAAAAGACATCTATACTATACGTTTGCAATTCGATTGATTAGATTACTGAATCTTTCAAAGGTATTACACGATCGGCTATGTTTGGCAAAAATTGAATTTTCTTAATTTTTTTATTTTTAAATCTACATAAACTAAATTCGGATTAATGTACTAATATATATATATATATATATATATATATATATATATATAGTCAGTTGAATAATATAATTTAATTAAAATTCAATTCATTAATACTAAAATACTAATAAAATGATGTTAAAACTTATATTATAAATAATAATTATAAACTATATACCCGCCCGTGCTTCGCACGGGTTAAAGGCTAGTAATCTTTATATGTATTTAAAAGTAATGAGATCAGTTCTGTAGTTGAATATGTGTATAATAGCTCACCTTTTTCTAAAGCCTGTGGATGGGGGCCATGGATGGCCTTCAACCTTCTTCATTGTTCATAAAGTTACTTTGCTCATCACCAGGGCTGCTGTTAATAAATATCAAGATTGAATTTTGCATTATCAAAGTGAACAAAATTTAATTATAAAGATATATATGATACAAGTGAACTATAATACAACAAAAAAATTTAAATCACTAAATCAATAAACAGATGAAATCAAAATAATTCTATCATAGATGTATATATTTTAAATTTACAAACATCAAAGTACATGATACAAAAATATTAAAATTCATACTTATATGAAAAATCTAAAGACATAATTATACATATACAAATAGGCACAAGCCATACAAATAAATATTTCACAGCCTGTGGCGAATGACATGAATTATATGAGCCATTACCTTATAAACCACCCTTATGTTGGTGAGGACCCTTAGGTTTGTGAGTTGAAATAGATTTTAGAGGCAATAGAGTTTAGGAAAATCAATTTATGGTAGAGTGGTTTAATATAGGTTCATGGGATAGAGGAGTGCGGCGGAGTTATGCTTTGCTTTTACGCATCCTCAACTTATAAAAGCTAGGGTAAGATGTATTTGGGTTGGTTGAACAAATATCCAATCTTGGACTTTACCTTTTTCTTAATCAAGCCCAACTAAATTCTAACCCATACACATTAAGTTTTAAATTTATTTATACCGTTCAATATCTTAGTCAAACTAGTGAACAATTTTTAAAACATTTCTTAATTTCACTCTACTCAATCCAACTACTAGTTACCGCGGGATTAAACTACTAGGCAGAGTGCAAAAAGAAATTCTCACCACCACCACACCTATCATAAAAAAAGTCAAATAAATAAAAAATAAAAATATGATCCATGATCCACTTGGACTGAATTTCTTAGCGGCCTATAATATTATTATGGATGACATAGCATTTGTTGATTTTTAGTATACAGGTGGAAGAAATTGATATGAAGAAAGCTTCTAAAGTTATATATTTTTAAAACACAAATTTTTTTTGATACATAATTGATAACATATTCTTAGAAAATAGTAATATACTTTGTGATATATTATTCTTCTTATTTAAAAATTGGAAATTAAGCTCATAAACTAAGATTACATATCCCAAAAATTTCAAACAATTTTAAAAAATTCCAATAATTTTTAATAATTTCCAATAGAATTTCTTCCTGATCTTATAATGAACATTTTAATTTGTATCAACTTTATATTATTATATAAAATATAAAAACAATATGGTCCATATAAGTAGTTCAGATTATTTTAATTAATTAAACATCACAAGATTAAATGCATATTAGGTTATGTAAGTTAAGATTAAAATTAGAATATTGCATGTAAAAAAAGGTGAAGACAGAGTAAACATATGCCCAGTAACAATTAAGGATAATTAAAAAATAGTTTCATGTTTTAGATAAGTATATTGGATTAAAAGCTAAGTAATTTGACCACATTTGACTACAAAATCAACATACCAAATAAAAGGTTAAATTTTCATAATTTATTTTAATCAGTATTTACACATTACAATAACATACGTACCGTTGGATCGTTCAAAATGATTTTTTTTAAATAGTTTCATGTTTCGGGGTAGGTATTTGATTAAAGGCCACATAATTTGACTGCATTTGACAACAAAATCCACACATCAAATAAAAGGCTAACTTTTTTTAATCAATATTAACATGTTACAATAATATAGGTTACACATTTCTAAGTGATAGAAACCGTTTGTTAGAAACTCAATTTATTGAAATTGAAAATTGAGTGCCAAACAGCCAAGGATGATCTCTTAACTGTTTTAAAAAGAAAAGAAATCAATAAGAAATAGCTTAAAAAGAACAAGAGATCATTGCTAGGTGGAAGTCTGGGAGAAATGTTTCTGCAAACATCATCAACATTCAAGGCAAGGAGACATTTGTTGAAAATGAGTGGAAAAGAGACAAGAGAATCCTTGAGATTTCATATGCCAGTTCAACTTATGAGCTTACAAGTATTGATCAATCGTTGAAGACTAAAAGCTCGACGGATGAGAGATATCGGTTGAAAAATAACTCATTAGTTGGCAAAAAGACTCTCAACAAGCTTAACAAGAAATATGGACCTGTTAACAAGAACTTTGTCAAAGGAGAGAGCAACTCCTCAAGAACTAATGAGAGTGTGAACATAGGTCACTTTTCTGATAAGAAACTCAAGGAGAAATTGGATGCTATAGAGACTATGCCAGTTGAGACTAAAAAGAAGAGAAACAATAGGAATGGTAAAATTGGAGTTAAGAAGCACAACAATTACACTCCCAAAGCTAGTGCTCCTAAAAAACTTGAAGTAAATGTGATAGTGTTAATCATTTATCTACATATTGTAAAATTATGGTTACTCCTACTTTTTCCAAAGCCTATGTCTATGCCATCTGTTTCAAATATGCACATGCCTGCTATGCACATGATGCGTGGTTTATTATCTCAAAATCCTTATGCTCATCCTAGCATCCTATACATGTTCCATCCATATTTCAATGCTTTCAATATGTCTCAATTTCATTCAAGCATGCATGTTATGAAAAATCCATGTGTTCCTCAAATGACAAATTTGCCTACTGCCCTGAACAATTTTGATACTCTAAAGTCTTAACCTAAACCAAAGATTGAGTTAAATCTTTCTAAGGGAGAGGGCACTACAAGAAAAGCGGCTATTTTCGACCGGTTAATTTCGACCGGCGGCTATTTTCGACCGTAAATGGTCGAAATTATTTATTTCGACCAAAGTCGGTCGAAAAATATTTCCGGTCGAATTTAGTTGGTCGAAAATGGACATAAGTTCGACCATTTTTTAGTTGGTCGAAAATTTTGAGGGGAAAATAAAGGGGGGAAAGTTCCCGCCCAAACAAATTCTAATTAATTTCGACTAGTTTCGGTCGAATTTATTAATTTCGACCATTTCTGGTCGAATTTAATAATTTCGACCACTTTTGGTCGAATTTATTTCGAGCACAAAATGAAGGGGGAAAGTTCCCGACCAAAAAATTTGAGCGGGAAAATTACCGCCTAATTCTGTTCAAAAAATTTGGAACTAATTTCGACCTTTTCGACTAGTTCTGGTCGAATTTAACAATTTCGACCTTTTCTGGTCGAATTTAATAATTTCTACCAGAAATGGTCGAAATTATTAAATCGGCCACGTATAATTGAATTTATATTTTTTTATAAAATCACAAATGTAGCTAGTTTAATACAACTTCTTGCATAGACCAACATAAAAATTAAGACAAACAAGAATATCATTTATTATGTGTTTTCATAATTTTTTTTATTCAATCATACAAGATATGACTGGACTAAAGCTGGATTAGACATACTAGTTGACTATTAAAATCTTATATCAAATAAATTAATATTTTATCAAACTTTAGGAATATGACTAAAATATATGGATAATAATTTTTTGCGATTGGATCAGTGATAATTATTTCATAAAAATTCAAATGACAATTCCGGACTAAACACTAGTAAAAGAACTAGTCAAATTATCACTTAACTCTTATAATCTCAAATCATAATTATTAAACAATTTCTGAAATTTTAAAAATAGGATTAAAATTAATAAATTTAAAATCTGTAAGGTTGGATCATCGATAATTATTTTAAAAAAAATCAAACTAACAAACCACGATCAGACACGATTTAAAAGTAATAGTCAAATAATCAGTTGACTTTTAAAATCTCAAATCATATAAATTTAATATTTGTTGAAATTTTAAGAATATGATTAAAATATATCCATCTTAACATCTATAAGGTTGGATCGTTGATAATTATTTTTTTTAAAATCAATCTAACAAACTAGGAGTATACAATATTTAGATGTACTAGTCAAATTATCAGACTGTCCAAATTTCAAATCATATAAATTTAATAATGTATTCAAATTTAGGAATATGACTAAAATATGTCTATCATTACATCTATAAGGTTGGATCATCGATAATTATTTTTAAAAAAATTCAAACTGCTAAACCAGGCGTATACATCATTTAATTAGATGTAATAGTCAAATTATCAGTTGACTGTTAAAATCTCGAATCATATAAATTTAATATTTATTGAAACTTTAGAAATATATACAACTTAATATCTGTAAGATTGGATCATCCATAACTATTTTTAAAAAAATTCAAACTAACAAACCAGGAGTATACACAATTTAAATGTAATGGTCAAATTATCAATTGACCCTTAAAATATCAAATCAAATAAATTTATTAATTATTGAAATTTAGAAATATGACTAAACTATATACCTCTTAAGATCTATAAGGTTGGATCATCGATAATTATTTTTAAAAAATTCAAACCACTAAACCAGGATTATACACCATTCAAATGTACTAGTCAAATTATAAGTTGACTATTAAAATCTCAAATCATATAAATTTAATACTTATTGAAATTTTAGGAATAGTACTAAAATATGTTGATATTAACATCTATAAGGTAGATCATGGATAATTATTTTTAGGAAAGTTCAAACTACAAAATCACGAGTATACACTGTTTAGATAGATGTACTTGTCAAATTATAAGTTGACTGTTAAAATTTCAAATCGTATAGATTTAATATTTATTGAAATTTTAGGAATATGACTAAAATATATTGATCTTAACACATATAAGATTAGATTATCGATAATTATTTTTAAAAAATTCCAAATACCAATCTGAAAATAAACACTACTCCCTCCGTTTCTTTAAACTTCTCTCGTTTGAAATGTCGGGACTGTTCATAACATGACACAAATAATTAATTTACACCAAATCTATAAGAACAAATATAATCATGAGTGATCTTGTTGGAGTCATATTTATAAGTATTTTAATACTATAAAATTTTTATACTTAATATTAATATGAAATAAAAGATATTAACTTCATTGTTATATAATATTCTTCTTAAATAAAATTAATTCAAATTTAATATCGTGAATATTATAAGAAATTTATATAATTTACACTAAATTTATATAACTTCATTGTTATATAATATTTTGTTTGTGTATTTTACATTAACACTTTATCCATCTTATAATATTTTTATTAATTTTTCATCTAATTTCTTACAACAGAAAATCTGTTGTACTAATATTATATTAATACATCATCTAATCTAGATAATCTTTTTATATTTTATAAATCTCTTTTTTTTCCTTTTTATACCATACCTGCAAGCGTTTTATACCAAGTAGTACTGTACTTATTTACAAGAAAAGGACAGACCTATTATATTATACTATGTTAAAAACCATTAGTAGTAGCCCAATTCTCACTCCACTCCTCTCCACACTCTACCTTCCTCCCCCGTCTCCCCTTTCTGCTCCCTGCACTACATAGAATGCTTTCTCAAACACTGAAGTCTGCTGTTACAGCTTTTCACAACAAATACATTACAACAATGGTGCCTCTCCGAGAATGCGGCAAGTACCAGAAATCAACAGAGGTAATTCTTGATCTGCCAATCTTGCTCCAGGGATGGAGGCGTTTCATGTCTTTGCCTCCAATATTGAAAAGATCATCTATATCATCTTGGCCGGTTTCTCAAAATTGCAGGTAGCATTCTCACTCTTTCCCAGCAAGTGTAAATGGTTATTATCAACTAATCTCATTACACTATACATATATGTTATTCTGACAATATTTTGTTTTTCCATGGCCTTCCAGTCTAGTCTCCCTTCGCCACCTAAACCCGTCAACAAGGACCCAGATGAAGGATAGAAAGATTTGGCAGAATATGTAGTTCAAAATTAGGCTTCTTTACATATAAAGGGAGGTTGTTTGTTAAGGTTTGGTTATGTAGATTTTGATGTTCCAGATGGAGTTGTAAATTCATTTTGACCGATTATACCTCCGGGCCAAGTCGGTTATTGTGAAATATGATGAAAGTTGTTGAAAATTGTGTGCAAACAGAGCAGCAGATTCTGCTACTATTTTTTTTTAAAATGTGGTATGCTAAATTCGACCGAATTTGGTCGAAATTATACTTTTTTGGGCGTTAAATTTGAATTTTTTGAAATATTTTGGCAAATTTTTGAATTTTTGAAAATTTTTAAATTTCGGTCGAATTTATAATTGCGACTAAATTTGGTCGAAATTAATTTCGACCGTTTTTGGTCGAAATTATATATTTTCGACCGGGTGTTTAATTTCGACTAGCTTATATTCGACCATCTCCGTTCCGGTCGAAAATAGCTATTTTCGACCAGAATCTGACGGTCGAAAATAGCCGTTTTTCTTGTAGTGGGTGGAGATTGAAGAAAGGTTGTGAAGCCTAACAAACCTTGACCCAAAGGAATTTGGAAGAATCTATGGTACTTAGATAGTGGTTGCTCCAGGCACATGACTGGAGATTCCTCCCTACTCACAAAGTTGGTAGAGAAAGTTGGCCCTAGCATTACCTTTGGAGATGACAACAAAGGATATACTATGGGACATGGCTTGATTGCAAAAGAAAATGTCATCATTGATGAATTTGTATTGGTGTCTGGTCTTAAGCATAATTTGCTTAGCATTAGTCAAATTTGTGACAAAGGATTTAAAGTTAATTTCAATCCTGTAGCTTGTGTTGTCACCAAGAGAGAAGAAAACAAAGTGGTACTAATTGGTCAAAGAAAAGGAAATGTGTACATAGATGATTTCAACTCAGTCAAGTCAGACTCTATCACTTGCTTATTTAGCAAAGCAAGCTCTCATGAAAGTTGTCTATGGCACAAAAGATTATCTCATTTAAATTTCAAGACAATGAATGACTTGGTCAAGAAGGATCTGGTTAGAGGAATTTCAAGACTGAAATTTTCCAAGGAAGACTTGTGTGCTGCTTGTCAACAAGGTAAACAAAAGAGAAGCTCTTTCACAAGCAAAATTCAGTCATCAATTGTGAAGCCACTTTAACTTCTACATATGGATTTATTTTTACCAGTCAATATCATGTCCATTTCCAAGAAAAAAAAAATTTGTCTTGTGATTGTTGATGATGTTTCAAAATTCACTTAGACTTTCTTCCTGCAACTAAGAATGAGGCTGGGCAAATCATTATCAATCACATCAATGCATTAGATAATAATCCATAAGTCAAGGTTGGAAGAATCAAAACTGACAATAGAACTGAATTCAAGAATGTAATGATGAAAAAATTTTGTGAAGGAAAAGGAATTGTTCATGAGTTCTCTGCACCAAGAACACCTCAGCAAAATGGTGTGGTTGAGAGAAAGAATAGAACCTTGATTGAAGCAGCAAGGACCATGTTAAATGAAGCACAATTGCCAACCTAATTTTGGGCTGGAGGTGTGAGCACTGTTTGCTTCACTCAAAATATCTCTCTAATTACCAAGTCTCATAACTTGACTCCCTTTCAACTTTTTAAAGGGAAAACGCCATCAATTAGCTTTCTTCATGTCTAAGTGCTATGTTCTGAGAAATCAAGGTGAAAACCTAGGAAAATTTGAAGTCAAAGCAGATGAAGCTATTTTTGTTGGATACTCTAGTGGAAAATTCTACAGAATGTACAATTTGAGAATCAACATTGTTATGGAACCAATTCATGTGGTTTTTATGATAAGAAAATTCAAGGCTTAACTAATGAAAGATTTCATGAAAATCTCAAATTAGAAAATGAAGCTCAAGATATGCGCTCCATTCTCTGCTATAGCTATACTCAAATCTTATGAAAACAATTTTGTACTCACTCAATTTTTTCAAAACTTCCCTTTTACATCTATTATTTGCATTTATTTTAGTCAGGCCATTATATTCTCCCATATTAGGATATATTCTATAGATTTCTAGGTGCAAATCTTTGGTTCTCTACAAAAATAAATATAAAAATGTCTTATTTTCAAATTTTAAGTGTCAGATGCGAATACACTGGCTATGCGGCGGCCATATTACACATTTGGATAAACAAACATTTTTGACGACGATCTAAAAACTCATAGAAATTCGAATCAACTCAATGTTGATGTTAATTGTTATTAAATTGTACCAACAAGTTCAGTATTCTCTCTTTTACTTTATTGTGAAATGTTCTAATCTTTCTTACTTTCTATAGCTAGCCATCAACTTGATCATATATTATGTTTAGCTTTGCGGCGCAGTTAATCAAATTGGATGATATTAACAACCGGAAATAAGTTATTTAATTTTCTCATGTGCCGCAAAAAAATACATTGCTGAGAATACTCGAAAGCAATATGAGGAACGCGGTGAGTTCCTTCCATTGCAACCAAATTCAAATGAAGTGGCGGCCAACAAATCACCAATTAAGAATGCAACTGTCACCACTGGTACATGATTTTAAAGTTTTTCCGAACACTAACTTTAGCTTCACAGCTTCACATATTACGTATAAATGTAGAGAGAAACCATAGACTCACCCCCACACAGATACACATACTTGTAAGATGCTAGCTTTATTGTATAATTAGGCCTATGTGACAATATATGTAGTTTGTTTATTTCTACTAAATTATACGTTGTAATTAGGAGATGCTGATGAAAATCAACCGATGGAAGAGGAAAGTTTGGAGATTTACATAAGGGCTATTTCCTTAAGTAAAGCACTAGACAAAGTCATCAAAGGTAGTTTGTGACGATCCGGATTTCATAAATTGTTATATTATTTTTATTCATGATATTTCAAGAAAAATGAGGAATGAAATTCAATATATTATTCAGTTGGTAATTTTCAAAAATATTTGATCTTACTTTCTTTCAAAATACAGGTTTAATTTGTTTTATTTTAGTGGCACCAAATCCACACTCCCGGATTTGAGGGATGTCACATAGTTTATAGTTGATACTATCATGTAGATTGTTTGCAAGCTCTCACATTTCTTTGTAGCCATTTATCCTCTTTGTTTGAGCCTTTCTTGAATATGTAATTCAGAAGAAAACAATGTGGTGACTGATGTCCCAGATGATAATTCTGCTCCACGAAAGGTTGGGTTGAACAAAAACGACAGATTCGTCGACACAAACATAAGACTAGGGCTAGTGTCTGAACTTTATCGGATAACAAAGAACCAATGGTGTAGCAGGTCTTGTGGCCGGTGACTTACTACCAGTAGAACCTTCAGGATATTCTCCGTCATCACAGGGTCCGGTGATAAAGGAGGAAATACTATCTCAACCTCAAGATCCACCAAAGGATATGCCAACTATCCGACACACCACCATATTTGAGGTTCTCAACGTGGTTGAGGGACTTGGACTTTGAAGAAGAATGTAGTGATATACGCGTCAAGAGGAGGTGGAGGCAGGCTTAAGAAAGTGGTAAGCTCTTTTACACATATAGGCCTATATAATTTAATTGATTATCACTTGTTCCATATTAAACAATGTTTTCTTCCTTCAATTAATATAAAAAGAAAAAACTATGATTTCTTAATACATACCAAGTATTAATTGCGTTCAATACGAATTCGACCATGTGCGTCACTCAAATTCCATGGAAAACATACGTGAGTTCGAAAAATTGGATATAAGTTCACTTTATCATTTCATGCAAAGCCTGAACCACCAGAGTAAAGCGGCTAAGTTCGACCAGACATTAATAATTCCGGTCGAAGTTAGGCGTTCGAAAATAATGTTATTTTCAACCCCATAATTTGACCACTCGCTCCCGCTTTTTCCCGCCATGATATTAGTCTAAAATAATTTCCTGTCGAATATAACTAATTTTGACCGGAAACGGTCGAAAATAGCTATTTACGACTGGATTTTGACGGTCGAAATTAGCCCTTTTTGTTGTAGTGAACATATCTTTCAACAAAGCACCTGCGCAACTAGTTTTCATCTTTTAATGTGCATTTAGTTGTTGCTCGTTAATTTTCTTCATATTTGGGGAAGTTAATGCGAAATGTTCAGAAAACACATGAAGCTTTTTAATATGTACATTATTGCTCTAAAGATATAATATGTTTGTCTATAGAAATTGAGAAATTTTGTATGGGGCCATTATTTATTAGAAGTGTGGTGCTAATGTATAGCATTTGTGTTCTTGTTTTTTAGATGTGGATGAGTCAGGGAGCTGTGGGAACACATGTCATTCCCACATGTCATATCCAGGTTTCTGAAAACTCGTGATAAACAAGTGGCAATGTTGTTCTTGCCGTGTAAGATTATATACATTTGTGATGTTAGATGACCTGGATGTCACCGATTGCGTGTTTGGTTGTAAAACTGAGAATGCTTGTCTTTGCATGTTGAAAGACGGTGCAAAATTTTGAAATTTCAGCAATTACATTCAAAAAATTCAAAAAATTATACAAGCATAAAAAGATTCAAGAACGAGTATCTATAGGCTCGTTGTGGTTAATTTGTTTTATTGATTTAATAATTTACTTATTAGTATTCTTACAATATAAAATAATATTATTATTGTAAGTTGTTTAATACAATGTTGAAAACCTATTATTCCCTCCGTCCTGTATACGTTAATTTTTGGCAGGCTTTTTTAAGACTCTTTTAAAATATAATTCCATAATATATTTTTTAATTTTTTCTGATTTGATATTTAAACTTTTATTCGAACAAAGAAAATTTTAGAAAAACATTATGGAACTAAACTTTATACAAACAGTGAACCTATACAATTCCTCGGAGGGAGTACTATTTATAAGTTTTTTTATTTTAGGTTTTCATATCACTAAAAATCATAAATCATACGGATATACTATATGTTATTCTATTAATTTTTCATATCATAAATTTAGAAAACTCAACACAAATTATAAAATTAAATATTTTAAAAAAATTCAAGTTTAAATAAAGTAAAATGAAAATAACTTTTCTACATATTATATAATATCATATTAAGATAAGAAATATTAAAAATAGAGCAAAGATATCATCTGGATTATTTATTTTGTCTTTTCAGGAGGAACCAAAATTTGACTCCATGGATGGCTTGATATTTCTATATGGACGGTTAGGTATGCCGCTAATTCATCTTTCACATGTATATAGGTTATCATTGTTAGTTATTAAAATTAATAACATAAAATAAATTAATTATTAAAAAAAGATTTGAACTTATTTAATTATTATAGCCATTAAAAATGATTATTGTTTGTAATAATTAATATATTTATTCACATTTAATAGTAATCATAAGAAATATAATTAACGAAGAAGTATAATAAATTTTTTATAAATTATTAATTATTTCAATATTATGAAGTGTTTATAGTTTATTTTTTAAGATTAATTTTTTATATGTTCATTATATAATTTAAAATTTTTAGTTCATCCACAAAACATAGTTGAGACTACCCAATTGACTCATATGAATAGTTCAAAAATTGAAATGATCAAATTTATGCTGTTAAGAAAATATCATTGCTAATAACCAAAAATTTATATATGATACAACAACTTAAAAAAACTAACTCTAACCACCACTAGCTTAGAATAATCCAAATGATAGTCTACATGCTTCCCAAATGGAAATTGAACTCTACGTGCTTTCTCAAAAGATGGACCATTTTCAATCCTAACTCAAAAGGTTATAAATAATAGCAACAATGACGAAAGATTGCTAAGCAAGTATAACTAGAATAGTAGGATATAATTCAGTTAAGAAAAGTGTTTCAATTACAATAGAATGGTTTCAATAAAACCAATAGTGACTAGAAATTTTCAAAGATTGATCGGCGACTAGGTTTAATGGTGCTGATAAATTATCGAACAACCTTAGTTTTTAAAAGTTTTAAATCAACCCTTTTGTCAAACTTTTTCTTGAAAGATTTATAAGACCTGCATTTCTATAAATAATTGGACGTACTAAATTATCAAGGTTAACAACTGAAACTCATAACATGGAACATAAAATTAAATTACCTGTGCTCGGACTCTTCCATACCTGCGTTGTTAGTTTTTGGGGAATCTTCGGTGATGTCAAGAAAAGGCGGTTTGGCATCATTTGAAGGCTCAGTAGGTGCACCTACTGGTATATTGTTCCGCGTCATCATTTGGGGCTCGGTATTACCTGCTAATGTAGTATACACATATGTTGCCAAGGCCATGTATCTTCCGGTTAATTTGCTTCCTCTTTGTTTGTAGTTTGACTTGGCCCACCTTCCCCATCTTTGTTCATCACCAGCTTTCTGTTATAAATATCAAGATTGAATTTAGCATCATCAAAGTGACTGACATGTAAGTGTGAAGAAATTTTGGCGAAATTTGAGTATTTAATAAAATGTAAAGACAGTCTAGCAGGCAAGCACAATCATAATCATGAACACAAATAAATGTAGAATCTCTTGGCGTTCTTTGCTGAATCAATTCCTAATGATAAATGAGCATCGAATTTTTATCAAATAAACTAATGTTAATGTTATATATGTTCACCGCTTTTAAATCCACCGCCAGTAATTTTCTTCATTGATAAGTAATAACATAATGATACATACTTCAAACGAACATACACATAAATAATAAACACCCAATGAATATGCCAAGAAGACAATATTAAGATTTTAAGCTCGTTTCATTGGTAATATATTTTGTAATACAGCGAACCCAAGTAGGTACAAGTTATACAATCATTTTAATGCTAAACCCTTTTTTAACATCACCCTAGTTTGTTATTAATGGATGTTGAAATATAACTGATATGTAGATATTTTATTTACTTAGTGGTTATTTCATGCATTATCGTATCTTTTGAGTGAGATATTAATTATTCTAAATTAACAATACAATACATAGAGCCATCAAGAATTTAATAAAGCTAATGTGTAAATATTTTTAGTCTGCTGTCCAAACCAATGTCTAAGCAAATGACATCTTTATTCACCCAACATTGCGGCCAAAATTTTCAAGAGCTTGTCTAAAAAACCGATGTTTATTGCGTGTTTTTGGTTAGCTTTTTAGCGATAGCCGTTAGTATATGCGTTCCTATATATGGTGAAAGGTAAAGGTATGGGTGGATTAAACTTTTTGATTTTGCTGACCATATAGGCAAAGCGTGTATCCTAATTAATACTTCATACCAGGAGCCTTCTTGCCTCAAAGTAAGACTACACATTTTTTGTCTTGTCTGCCCAGGTACAAGATTTTCCAACGTAACATGTGCACTACCATACTAATAAGAGCAAAATCTGCTTACATAGGAATAGGAATATGAAAGTGGTAAGCTTGTTTATTAAATATTAATATTTACAAGAATTTGAACAAGATCTATCATCCATCACAATATAGTGGTGATGATAAAATACATACTATATAAAAAACACATGGGCTGCTTTTAAACTAACCTTATACCTCTCCTCCGTCAGAGAGGGAGACATCGTTATGGACAACATGAAAATTCCTTACCTCTCATTACATTTTATGAGTGAAATCATAAATTTATGTACAGGTGTAAACAACACCAGAGATGTGGTATTGAATTCTCCCCGCAACTTTCCATCTCTAAACTGTAAAAACCTAGAAGCATTAAGTTTTCCTTCCTGTGATTGGTTCCTTCAAATTTTTTTTCTGACTCAAAAATTGAGAAATTAGTGACTCTATTTTATAAGATTAGGTTTAAAGAAGCATGAAAATTTGAATAGTTCTTGAATATCCCTGCACAACAGATTTCATAGTAGTAGTATAAGTGTCTTTTTAATTGTTTTATCTTTCCTAAAGTGGTAAGAGAGGCAAAACTGAGTGATCTTATGTGTATGTGTATCATGAAGTGTTGAACTGTAATCTATGTGTAGTTTTCATTTAGCCCTGTCATTTTGTTATAGTGGTCTATTCCGCCAATTCCATTCCAAATGCAAATCGAAACATAGTACATTGGTGCAACTATCACCACAGCCACCTCAACTCCAACCCCAGCCCTCTTATTTCTCTCCCGCTGCCTTCCTTCTCCTTTATTTCTCCAAAATCTCAGGACTGCAAACTCTTAACTGCTGAATAGAAAAGCCATGGTGGTCGCCATAGCAGCTAGATTAGTTGTCTGATTTGTCGGAGCTCTGCCTCGAGATTTGCGTTTGACATAATGCTGATAATTGGTGTAGATGTGGTGGTTAAGGTGTCGTGACGGTGATTGATATGGTGATGATGATGTGGTGTTATGATGGCGGCGGCAAGGACTGACGATAGGATTTTGGTAGCAGATGTGAGGTAGCGGGTAATGTTGATGATATATAAGGTGAAATATTGATAATTTTAGTGATTAATATCATATAAATTGGTGATTTTTGCACCATATATTAGTGATGTTTGCAATATGAATTAGTGATTGGTGGCTGAATCTAGGAATTATATATCGAAAATAATGGTGGTAAGTGGAAATCATGACGGTGATCGAAGGAAGGCTAGGGTGGCGGTGGGGCTGGTGCTGGATGGGGATGGAGCTGAGATATAACTGAATAATCACTGAATATAACTATTCCAATTACTAGTTTCTGGTTTTTAGTTTAAGGGAGTTTGTAGTGGATTAAACCCCCATATATATCTAAAAAAGTTATATATATTTATAATTTTAATTTTTATAGGTAAAGTTGAAGGGCTATTCTTGACCATGGATCCATCTTAGCCATGTTTTTTCCCTCAGTTATTAACAAAACTACAACAAAACCGGCTGTTTACGACGGAAATTTTAGGCTAGTTCCGTCGTAAATACATGTAATTACGGCAAAAGTTTTGGTCATTTTTATAGCGGTCTAAAGTCACTTGCTTGTTCCACTTGCATACACCGACACCACTGTTCATGATTTCTTGATCTTCTTGACATCTGAATCTTCATTTTTGGAGGTCCATAAGTGGGTTTCTTGATATTAATACGGGCTTTTTATTTCTAATCTTTAAGATTTTTGCTCACAGCCCATTTGCTCATATGCTTCCTTTCGCTCAGTTTCTGCTTTTGAGATTCCTGAAAAGTTTCTAAATTTAGCTCAGAGCCCATTAGTGTTTGATTGGATGGTGAGTATTTGGAGAAAGACAGTATTTCAGCTTAGTGTATGACTGGGTGGCTTGCTATCCTTGGTAATTACATGGAAATCTGGAATTATGGTTTGTTGTGGAATGTAAATTTTGTAAAACAGAGATGAGTTTTCCTTTATAGATCGGGCACATGTTTTATTTGCTATACTGCTGACCATATTACTCCTTATATGCATTTATTATAGAATGTTCAGCCCTGCAATGCCACTTTAGCATTGCCAAACATTTAGACTGCCAAGGTTACTCATGTGGATTCTGTCCAAGTTTCATCTATTATCACTTTGCACTCTATCTTATGTGTACCTACCTTCCGATATAAGCTTTTATCCATACCAAAGTTAGTAACAAGTACCCCATATAGCATTGTTTTCACTAGCTCTAGTTGTTGTCTTCAGGATCCTATCCACAGGAGGATGATTCTAGTTAGCACGCTAGATTGGGGCATGTTCCCTTACAAGTGCTTAAACTTTTACCTTTACCTAAGACATGTATGGAATTACCTTTCTGTGACAGCTTCTTTGAAGCAAAACAATCTAAGTACGGCTTGTTTTGATTTACTTCATGCTTATTTATGAGGTCCATATATGCACAAAACTCATGGCAACTGCACCTATTTTCTCACTTTAGTGTATGATAGGTCTAGATACACTTGGACCTTTCTTTTGTCTGAAAAATCTCAAGCATCTACAGTTCTTATTCAGTTTTTAGCCTATGTCAAAACTCAGTTTGGTAGAGTGGTAAAAGTTCTACGGTCGGATCACGGCACTGAATTTGTTAATACTACAATTAGTATGCATCTAGCTGCCTTAGGTGTGCTGCATCAAAAGAGTTGTGTGTATACCCCACAACAAAATAGTATTGTTGAACGGAAACACCGTTACTTACTCCATGTTGCCAGAACTTTACGACTACATGCAGTCTTGCCCATACATTTTTGGGGAGATGCGCTCTTAAATGCTACCTACTTAATCAATCGTACACCGACCCCAGTGCTGCAGGGCAATATACCTTTTGAACTGTTGTTCAATCAGTTGCCTCTGTATAGTCACCTCGGAATATTTGGATCACTCTACTTTGCCTCTATTCTCCCAAAACCACCTGACAAATTTGGTGCACGTGCTTTTAAAGGAGTTTTTCTTGGTTATGCTTTTGATCATAAAGGTTAAAAAGTGCTGGACATTAGTCCTCGGAAGGGTGTTATTACACGGCATGTTCAGTTTTTTGAGACTATATTTCTATTTAAGGAGATTAAGTCTTCTCCTTCCACTACTTTGTTTCCGGACCTTCAAGTGCTGGTTGATCCACTTGAGGATACTCTCTTCTTAACACAAGAAAGAGATAGTCCCTCAGCAAATAATTCTCCGGATAATTCTTTGTCTCCAACTGATTCAGATTGGGTGTCTTCCAGTGAAGATACTACAAATGTTAATTCTCCTGAAGTTTCTAGTCCAACTGTGCCTTCACCAATCATAGAGCATGTACGACCCACTTAAACACGCGTTGTTCCTCAAAAACTCAAGGATTTTGTGGGATTACCATTGACAATGCAGGCTAACATAGTGTTTTCTTCAACCTATCAGGCCTTTACAGCTAATGTGGCCAAGAATCCTGAACCCAATTCATATCAGCAGGCTGTGCAATCACCAGAATGGTGTATTGCAATGGCTTCTGAATTGGCTGCTTTGGAGGCCAATAAAACTTGGGTTATTACTCCATTACCTGCTAACAAGAAGCCTGTTGGGTGTCGCTAGATATACAAAGTAAAATACTGTGCTCATGAAAGTGTGGAGCGTTATAAAGCTCGCTTGGTGGTGAAAGGTTGCACGCAAATGGAGGGTCTTGATTATTTCGAGTCGTTTGCATCAGTTGTCAAAATGACAACTTTACGCACTTTATTAGCTGTTTTTGATGTTCAGGGTCGGTCACTTACTTAACTTGATGTTACAACGGCTTTCCTTAATGGTGATTTAAAAGAAGATGTGTATATGTCACTTTCTTCGGGGTACTCTGTTTCGCCTACGCTGTTGCAAAAATATCAAGGTCCGCGTCTAGTTTGCAAACTTTTAAAGTCTATCTATGGACTTCGCCAGGCGCCTCATTGCTGGTTTATGAAATTGTGTTCAGCATTACTTGACTTTGGTTTCAAACAATGTGCTTGCGATCACAGTATGTTTGTGTTTACACAACAAGGCTCCATTACTGTCTTTCTGGTGTATGTTGATGATATGGTTTTGGCTGGTAATGATCAAGGCACCATGACAAAAGTCAAACTATTTCTTTCCACTCGTTTCCAGATTAAGGATTTGGGGCATCTTAAATATTTTCTTGGTCTTGAGTTAGCTTGTTCTTCTCAAGGTATTCACCTGCACCAGAAAAAGTATGCTCAAGATTTGTTAACTGATGTGGGTCTTCTGAATTGCAAGTCCTCGGTTATACCCTTGAAACAAAATAATGGTCTACTTACTGATTTATCTACAGAAACTGATTTTCATGATGTTTCACTATATCGTAGGGTCATTGGTCGGCTAATCTATCTTACGATTTCTCGACACGATATTGCATACACTTTGAATACGCTTGCTCAGTTCATGTCCAAACCTAAGGTCTATCATTATCATGTTGTGCTCAAGATTCTTCGCTATCTCAAGGAAACAGCGGGCCAAGGCTTGCTCTTCTCTGCCTCTAGTTCTCTCAAACTTACTGCTTTTAGCTATGCTGATTGGGCAGCCTGTAGAATTACTCGACGTTCCATCACAGGTTTTTGTGTTATGTTGGGTGCCTCTTTAATCTCCTGGCGCTCTAAGAAGTAGCCCACAGTCTCGAGATCTTCCTCTGAAGCGGAATACCGTGCAATGGCTGATACGAATTATGAACTCAGTTGGATTTTAGCCTTGCTTGCTGACATGCACATAATCAATCTCACGCCTGTTACTCTATTCTGTGATAATCGGTCTGCTTTTCATATCACCTCCAATCCGGTTTTCCATGAGCGTACAAAACATATTGAGATTGATTGTCATCTTGTTCGATAAAAGCTTACCAAAGGGATCATTTCTACTGCTTATCTTCCTACACTACAACAACCCGCTGACTTATTCACAAAAGCTCTTGCTTCGGGTCATTTGGCGTATCTCTTGTCCAAGTCAGGTGTTGTCAATTTCTTCCCAATATCTAACTTGAGGGGGATGTAAGCACCACAGAGTGTGCTATCATGGACGAGACAGCAGGATATTAGTACAGCTGGAATAAGCACAAGTTTGTTAGAGTTAGTTAAAATTCTAAATAGATACAAGTCTGTGTATATAGCTGAAGACTCTTTATATTGGTGTAATAGTCATTTTGTAGTTAACAAGTTGAATGATAATATTAGTTTTCTTCTCTCTACATACTCTCTAACACTTTTACTATCAATTGTATTTGTTTGTTGCATATTGTGGCTCTTTTTCTCTATTTTGAGAGTTTCAATTTAGGGTTTTAAGTGAATTGGGTGTGTCAATCCATGATTCTGGTATGCTGTATATGTGTATCTGTATGGGTGTGGTATCCCTCCCTCACTCTCTGCCCCCCCCCCCCCCCCCTCTCAGTGGTTATTGTGCTGAAATGCGGTTCTTGGGCTATGCCCTTAATTTTTTGGTTTCTAATATTTGCCAAAGTTTTGATTTTTATACAAATTTTGTGGTCTGTTTTTATTTTTTAACATATGAAAATACTGTGTAGCAATGTTTATATGTATTAAAATGCTTTTTTGTGGTCTATTGTACCCCTGCAAGAGTTGGTTGCCGTGTAGGTTATGAAGCTAATTGCACCTATGAATTATTAGATAATTTTTAATTAGGATTTGTTTATGTATATGTTAATCTATTACGTTTAAGGACTCATTAACTCTCGATATTGTTAGAATTTCAAACTCTCCGGCTAGCAATATATTAATTATAATAGATGGGTTGATTTAATGTGCATGCATAAATTAAGGTGGGCTGAATAAATACTATATATACTATCTGCATGCATGCTAGGAGAAAGTCAAATACGTGTTGAAGAAATGATCACCAAGGCAGTTGTGTTTTTATGAAGGCCAGGAAAACAGGTGGGTTGTGTAAAATACAATACACGCACAAATGAAAACAGAAGAAATCTTGTACTGCAGCTCATGGTATTAAGGCTGGTCTCAAGTGAAGAGTAAATACATGAAGACACAGCTATATACATTCCAGAAAATATGGAAAATGTGGTAGGCTGCATGTAAGTTGGTAAAAGTCTATAATAATAACTATTCTCTGATGTAAGCCATGATGTGTACTTGTATTTTGTAGCCTATAAATAAGGTGTTTGTTTGGTGTAATATACAGTGTAAAAATCTGAAGAGAGAAGAGAAAAAGAGCAGAAGTTCTGTCCTGTGTTGTGCGAGAGAAAAGGCTATAGCCTGTGCTTTGTAACAAGAAAGAAAGTTGTAGTTTATTATATATATAGGTTATTTCGGAGAAGAAAAATGTCAAATATGATGGTGCAACCACAAATCCCAAAATTGACGGCAACAAATTACGGGAACTGGAGTATCCAAATGAAGGTGTTACTCGGTTCATACGATAGTTGGGATATTGTCGAAAGTGGGTATGACGAGCGAGAGGATGAAGCGGCCCTTTCAAATGCAGAGAAGATGATTTTGAAAGAGACCCAGAAAAACGATAAAAAGGCGTTATATACAATTATTCAAGGAGTTGATGAATCAACCTTTAAATATATTTCAAATGAGAAAACGGCGAAAGACGCGTGGGAGATTCTGCAGAAATCGTTCCAGGGTGTCGAGAAAGTTAAACAGGTACGGCTCCAAGTTCTACGTGCCGAGTTCGAAAATTTGAAGATGAAGAGTTCAGGAAATATTGGTGAATTTGTTACGCGTTTGAAAACTGTGAAAAATCAGATGAAAAGAAATGGCGAAAGTCTCGATGATGTTCGGGTCATGAAAAAGTTGCTTCGTTCATTAACAAGAAAATTTTATTACGTTGTTACCTCCATCGAGGAGTCAAAAGACTTGTCCACGATTTCTATTGATGAGCTCGTAGGTTCTCTTCAAGCCCACGAGCAACGAATGAACCTATATGATGATCCAAGCCATTTGGAAAAGGCGTTGCAAAGTAAGGTGTCCATTGGTGACAGTTCTGGCAGTAGCAGTTCTGCACGTGGCAGAGGTGGCTACTGTGGTGGACAAGGACGAGGAAGGCAGTAGGCAGTCCATCAATAAAAGCCAGATGAAGTCTATCAGCCATTTAGTCGTGGTCAAAATTTCAGAGGTCGAGGACGAGGCGGATTTCAACAACGAGGTGACAAGTCTCAGTTTCAATGTTATGATTGTAATAAATTTGGTCACTTCAGTTATAAGTGTAGAGCACCGAAGGTGGAAGAAAGAAGTCATTTTGCAGCAGCAAAAGAAGATAAAGATGTTGGCACTACTGCGTTCCTCACTTACAAAGGAGACGAGGAAAGCAAGAAGAATGTTTGGTATCTTGACTCAGGGGCCAGTAATTACATGACTGGTCACAAGGAATTATTCACGGAGATAGCCGACACCATTAGCGGAGAAGTTACTTTTGGTGACTCGTCAATGATTCTGGTCAAAGAAAAAGGTACTATCACGATCATGTCGAAGAAAGGTGAAAAGAAATATGTAAATCATGTTTATTATATTCCCGCTTTGAAGAGTAATATTATCAGTCTTGGCCAACTTGTGGAAAAAGGATATAATATACGGATGCAGGACAATCCCTCATTATTAGAAATCAAGCTCGGGAATTGATTGCAAATGTGGAGATGTCAAAGAATCATTTGCTTACGCTTGATTTGCAAACTAAGGCGCAGAAGTGCTTAAAGTCGGTCATTAAAAATGACTCGTGGTTGTGGCATTTGAGATATGGTCATCTTGGATTTTCTGGCCTGAAATAATTGTCAAAGACATAAATGGTGGACGGTTTGCCAGAAATCAATGAACCAGAAAATTTGTGTGAAGCGTGTGTAAAGGGGAAGCAACATCGTCAAAGTTTTCCCGTTGGAAAATCATGGAGAGCCAGAAGGCCATTGGAGATAGTTCACACAGATATTGCTTGTCCATTTGACATCTCATCACTTGGAGGTAATAGATATTACCTAACATTTATTGATGATTTTAGCAGGAAAAGTTGGGTGTATATCATCAAAGAAAAATAAGAGGCTCTTGATAAATTAAAGGAGTTCAAAGCACTGGCGGAAAAGCGGAGTGGTCATTATTTGAAGGTACTCAGATGAGGAGAAGAGTGTATATTTACCGGATATGATAAAAGGAGTAAGGCATACAGACTTTATAATCCCCTGACGAAGAAATTAATTTATTTCTCGAGATGTTGAGTTTGATGAATCAGATTACTGGAGATGGAGCGAGGAAGAACGAAAAGTTGCTGGTTTATTTTCTAACGATGATTATGATGATAACGGTGATGACTCCAATATTAAAGATGGCGAAGATGATGATCAAACTCCTCCACAAAGTCCGAATCAACAAACTCCCGCATCAACACCATCGGATTCAGGTGGAAGCAGAAGTTCATGGGGAGCGCCAAGAAAAATGCGTAGTTTAGATAATATCTACGAAGCAACAAGTCCGGTACAAACAACCTTTGATTATTCTTTATTTTGTTTAATGGTTGAATGTGATCCAGTTACATTTGAGGAAGCTTCTGAAGAAAGCAAATGGAACAAAGCCATGGATGAAGAAATTGGTGCAATTAAGAAGAATGATACTTGGGAGCACACAGATCTTCCATAAGGACACAAAGCAATCGGTGTCAAATGGGTTTCTAAGACAAAGACAAATCAGGATGGTGAAGTGGAGAAATACAAAGCAAGGTTGGTGGCTAAAGGCTACAAGCAAAGATATGGAATTGACTATGATGAGGTGTTTGCTCCAGTTGCACGAGTTGACACCATCATACTTCTCACAACAATTGCCGCTCAGAATCAATGGAAGATTTTTCAGATGGACATAAAATCGTCATTTCTAAATGGTTATCTCGAAGAAGATGTCTACATCGAGTAACCTCCAAGATATGTTCAAAAAGACCAGGAGAATGAAGTCTACAAACTGAAGAAAGCACTACACGGGTTAAAGCAAGCCCCGAGAGCATGGAACACAAGGGTTGATGAGTATTTCCAGAAAAATGGTTTTGTGAAGAGTCCATATGAGCATGCTCTCTACACGAAAACAGATTCAGGGGGAGATATTATGATCGTTTGCTTATACGTGGACGACATGATATTTACTGGAAACAATCCTGGTATGTTTGATGATTTTAAGAAAGTTATGACTAATGAATTTGAGATTTCAGATATTGGTCAAATGTCATACTTTCTTGGATTTATGGTGAAGCAAAGAAAAGATGGAATTTTTATGTCTTAGAAAAAATATGCCGAGCAGATTTTGAAGAAGTTCAGAATGGAGGAATGTAAGCCAGTGAGCACGCCAGTAGAGGCAAGCATAAAGCTCAGAATTGATTCAACACGAGGGAGTCAGTAATCCGACATTGTTCAAAAGTTTGGTTGGAAGTTTGAGGTACCTAACTTTTACTCGTCCAGATATCATGTATGCAGTCAGATTGGTTAGTTGGTACATGGAGAAGCCGAAGCAAGATCATTTCATGGCGGCTAAAAGAATTTTGAGATATATTAAAGGTACACTTAATAATGGTTTGTTTTACACGCATTCTCAAGATTCAAAATTAGTTGGCTACTCAGACAGTGATTATGGTGGAGATTTGGGTGACGGGAAAAGCACATCGGGATATTCTTTTCATATTGGCTCGGCGATATTCTCATGGTCATCAAAGAAGCAATTGCATGCACGTACCTTCATCCATCATATTTAGTATATGCATTAAATTTCAAATGGTCTCTTCACTATACTCATTTTGCTTACTTTCATCCATTATTTTACTTATGTTCTTAATTTCGAGGTCCCCCCAAATATAAATAATTAGGGTGTATCGTGTTAAAGACTCAAACATTATATTTCTGAGGTCCTTGTCTAAAGAGTGGAAGCCTATGCATTGCTCTAACAGAAGCCCAAAATTTTAATGGGTATACCTCGGAGAAGTTATATGGACTAAATAACATATCCTGTATTCTTAGATTAATATATTCTATACATATGCGTAATGTGTAGTCTGGTGACATCTTCGGTGTTATGATGTTATAGGTATTCATCTCTGACATGGATCGCAATAAATTAGGAATTATTGTTTCCCCTGGAAGTAGTATTTCCAGATGGATAGTTGCACCCACGAACAACATCTACATCGATTTCACCAGTTATAAGATACAGCAATTTGGTGGAAACCATCGCAACAATCTACCAAAAAGGTGACCTTTAAACTTAAAAATTTTGCTTGTCTTTTCTCCAACTATCAGCTAATTGTGCATCTGCAGTCACTTGGCGCGTGCTCACATTGCTTCATGAAATTTATGTAATGAAAGCAATGAGAAAGGACGTCGAGAAAATATGAAAAACAATACAACTGTGTGCAGGAATACCTCGAGGGAACTCAAAAAATGTGCTTATAAGCAGGATAGTGGAAAATCTCTTGCGGAAGAATCTAATAAAAAGGCAAATGAAAGAAACAATTTAGCTGGCTGTAATTTGAGGTGAACTTTCTATTTTTTAATTATCTTCTCCATTTTGTACAAAGAGCTGGAAAATGCTAAAGTGAAGGAAACATAAATGATATGTTATACTTATACACATACCTGATTACTTATTTTGATACTCTTGTTATATCACTCATTTAGCAAAAAATATACTATTTAACATCTATTTGGAAATTAAAAGGAACAAAAATGTGAGGCTGAAGTTGCTTAAGCTTTCCATAAAGTAGCAGGTAAATCTCCGCCATTACAAGGTCCTGTAGTGAAGGAGAAAGTACTGCCTGAATAGCCTTCGAATGATGTGCCAACTCTTCAAAGCACCACAACATTTAAGATTGTCAATGTGGTTGCGGACTCGGACACAGAAGAAGCAGAAGGCACTGGTATATGCATCAGGAAGAGGCGTAAACAAGCTTCACAAAAATGGTAATCACTTTTACAGATCTTATGGACTTATATGATTAAATTCATTAAAGAAACAATAAGTTTCACAAGGGCATAAGTCCATAAGATCAGTAAAAGAGATTACCATTTTTTTGAAGCCTGTTTACGCCTCTTCCTGATGCATATACCAGTGCCTTCTGCTTCTTCTGTGTCCGAGTCCTCAACCACATTGACAATCTTAAATGTTGTGGTGCTTTGAAGAGTTGGCACATCATTCGAAGGCTCTTCAGGCAGTACTTTCTCCTTCACCACAGGACCTTGTGATGGCGGAGATTGTCCAGAAGGTGCTGAGGTACCAAGTCAAGAGCCACTGCACCTGCTACATTATTAGCTTCCACAACAGGCTTTGTCGTCTGATAAATATCAGTCCACAGCCTAGTCTTCTTTTTTGTCCACGCACCTGTCGTTTTGGCCTGTTTCCATTACTGGATGCAAGTGGATATGAAATGAAACATGTTAAGAATTTCCAAACTTAAATATGAAATGAAACATGTTAAGAATTTTCAAACTTAAATATCAAGGGAATTAAAAAATGCAGAACACTCATAATATTAATAAACTTTTGGATGAATATAATAAAACCCTTTATGGAAAGCTTCAGCAACTGCAGCCTCACATTATTGTTCTTTTAATTTTCAAATAGAAGTTAAATAGTATATTTTTTGCAAAATGGGTGATATAACAAGAGTATCATAATAAGTCATCACGTACCAAATAGTAAATCATGAATTCAAAAAACCATATTTTATGAAGCATTAGCATGAAGGTAATATAACTGGAACAACATTACATCTTGCTAGCTAAATATGATACTACATTATTTCAACTCAAATAGAAACTGCCTGATATGATTTAATAAAGGCATCTCGAGTTCATTTTGGCGACCATCTATTCCTGATCTGATTCACCCATTATCTTGATATTCTTGTCTTCAATGCAAACAATCTTGGTTTACGGAGAAATTGAAACAGAAACTATATATCACCTTGTATGATAGAAATCACTTAGAATCCACATACAACTATCTAAATTTATATGTCCCGCAACCTATCAGAGCAAGATGCAACAAACTTCAACAATTCATTCTTTTGTTTCTTTAACAACATTTCATCCTCTGTTTTTATATTGAATTCAAAGATAAAACAGAAACCATAAAAATCACAAAAAAAAAAGTGTTACAAAAGTAAAAAGTGTATAACTGCAGCCTCACATTTTTGTTTCTTTTAATTTCCAGCTCTTTGTACCAAATGGAGAAGATAATTAAAAAATAGAAAGTTCATTTCAAATCAAAGCCAGCTCCATTGTTTCTTTCATTTGCCATTTTCTTAGAATCTTCCCCCAGAGATTTTCCTCTTTCCTGCTTATCAGCATTGTCCTCTAATAATTTTTGGAGTTCCCTCGAGGTATTCCTGCACACAATTGTGTTGTTTTTCATATTTTCTCGACGTCCTTTCTCATTGCTTTGATCACTTAAATTTCATGAAGCAATGTGAGCACGCACCAAGCGACTGCAGATGCACAATTAGCTGATAGTTGGAGAAAAGACAGCAAAATGTTTAGGTTTAAAGGCCACCTTTTTGGTAGATTGTTGCCATGGTTTCCACAAACTTGTTGTATCTTATAACTGGTGAAATCAATGTAGATGTTGTCGATCCTCGTGGGTGCAACTATCCATCTGTAAATACTACTTCTAGGGGAAACAATATTTCCTGATTTATTGCGATCCATGTCAGAGGTGAATACCTGTAACATCATAACACCGAAGATGTCACGAGACTACACATTACGCATATGTATAGAAATATATTAATCTAAGAATACAGGATATGTAATTTAGTCCATATCATGAACCTTCTCATAGCTTGAAAGGACTCATTTAACTCACTTTCTCATAGGTCTTCATTCAAGTTACACGTCAGCTCGTGGTCAACTATTTTTTCTCCTACTTCATCAACTACTTCTTTAACACAACTTCCATCTCCTCCTTTACAAGCAAATGGATGAAATATTATATCACTCCAAGTCTCCAAATCAGCGTTTCCATCTTGCTACCCAGTCTTATTTGCGAGCAGACACCATTCTTTTAACATGTACCTACTGATGCTGACAAAAACAAATTTTCTCATTACTCCACTCCTACATCTGTTTTTGTGTGTGTTGTCAAGAAACAAACAACTATTCATAAGTCATTTACTTGTAGTGAAGCCATTGTTGATCCTTGTTGGGTCGACGCCTTGAACAAAGAATTGAGTGCTTTAGGAAAAAATAATACTGGCAAGGTTGTTCCACCACCTCCCAGCAAAAGATTAGTGGTTCCCCAAAGTTCTGTATTTGGAGCTCGTTTGGTAGCTAAAGGCTATACTCAAATTGAAGGACAAGATTACTATTATACATTTTCTCCGATTGCTAAAATGGATACTGTCCGGACACTTTTGGCTATTTGTGTTATTAAATAATGGGATATCCACCAATCAGATATCAACAATGCCTTTTTCCATGGTGGTTTACTTGAAGAGGTTTACAAGGCATTAGCGGAAGGGCATCTTGTATCCTAGTGGTTTTGTTTGCTTGTTGATAAAGTCTATCTACCGTCTCAAACATGCGTCTAGATTGTGGTTTGAAAAATTAGCACATCTATGACTTGAAGTTAGTTTCTGTCAAACAGTCAGACTATTCACTCTTCGTCTACAAAATTGACCATGTCTTCGTCACAGCCTTGATATATGTTGCAGAGATTCTACTAATGAGGAACTCTCCGGAATTTTTTTCGTATGTTAAACAAGTTCTGCACAATGCTTTTACAATAAAGGACTCGGGTTAGCCAAGTATTATCTTGGTCTCTAAATTCATAAGGATAGTTTCGGTTTATACGTGCATTAGAACAAGATTGTGCATGATTTGTTAGTTGAGGCAGGCTTGGAGGCTTCAAGCCACTTTTTTTCCTACTGATATTAATGTGAAACTCTCCCCCACTGATGGCATTTTACTTGATTATTCTATGTTTTATGAAAATTTGATTGGAAAGTTGTACCTCACAATTTTACGACCAAATATTGCCTACGTTGTACATCACCTCAGCCAGTTCTTATAGGCTCTTGAAATCTACACATGCTTTCTGTTCAATGTGTTACGCGTCATCTCAAGTCAACACAGCCTTTTGTGATATTGATTGGGGGCTCCACTCTGGACTTAAATGGCATCCTTAAGAGTAATACATGTTGGAATATTTAATCTAAACTGTTCAAATAAATTAGCTGTTAGCGTGGAAGTAGTTATTTGCATTAGCATGAAAGTAGGAGTTGAGTATTAGCTAATAAAAGTAGTAGAGTTGTGATAGGACGTTGCTTAAAGTAGTTAGGAGTCTGTGTTCATGTGGCTACTGCTTGTAGTTATCACTATCTGGTATTTTCTATATAAGTCTGTAAGCTGGTTCATTGAATTAATAAGAAATAAGCTACATTTTCCCCAGTTTATTTATACAAGTGTGTGCGTGTGTAGTGTGAGTTTCTAATACTTGGTATCAGAGCTTAGGAGGCTGCTGTTACGTTCAGACTCGTGTCAGGATGGAATCAAACAAAGCAAAGGAGAACTCGATCGGCCTGAGCTACCCGATGCTGACAAAGACGAACTATACGGCGTGGGCTCTCAAAATGAAAGTGTTTATGCAGGCACACGGCGTGTGGGAGGCCATTGAACCCAAAGACCCCAAGGCTGCAACTGAAGAAAAGATGGACAAGCGAGCTCTAGCTGTCATTTACCAAGGAGTTCCTGAAGATATACTACTGTCCATCGCAGAAAAGAAAACATCGAAAGAAGCTTGGAATGCAGTCAAAATAATGTCGCTGGGAGCTGATAAAGTGAAAGTGGCGAAGGCACAGACCCTCAAATGCGAGTTCGAAGCCATGTACATGAAAGAGAATGAACAGCTGGACGAGTTCTACCTAAAATTGAACAGCCTGGTGACCAATATTAGAGCCCTGGGAGAGAAAGTGGAAGAGGTTTATGTCGTAAAAAAGTTGCTCAGAGCTGTTCCCTCCAAGTTCCTGCCAATAGCCTCCGCAATCGAACAGTTCGGTAAGGTGGAGGCGATGTCAGTTGAGGAGGTCGTTGGTTCGCTCAAGGCCCACGAGGAAAGGCTAAAAGGAGCAACTGGAACAAATCAAGGACAACTTCTGTTGACTGAGGAAGAATGGAGGAAACGTGAGAACAATGAGGGACAACTACTCCTGACTCGCGAGGAATGGTTGAAGAGGACTCGAAGTGTTGGAGAGAACCGTGTGAAAGATGGAGCACGTGGAACAAGGGACAAGAGCAGAGTGAGATGCTTTAATTGTCAAGCATATGGACATTTTGCTGCGGAATGTCGCAAGCCACGCAGAGAGAGAGAGGTGCAAAAGGAGGCAAACCTCTCACAAATTCTTGAGGATGAGCCAGCCTTGTTAATTGCTGAGGTGGGTAAAACAGAGGCGAAGTCGATGCTGTTGAAAGAAGACTCAGTCATTCCAAAAATTCGCACAAATGTCGAGAATCAAAGAGAGTCACAAGTATGGTATCTGGACAATGGGGCAAGTAATCATATGACTGAGCAACGCGGAAAGTTCAAGGAGCTGGATGAAAGCGTGACCGGGAAGGTGAAGTTTGGTGATGGATCCACTATAACTATCGAAGGAAAAGGGTCCGTTGCATTCCAGTGTAAGAATGGCGAGGAAAGAATCCTTTATGAGGTATACTTTATTCCAAATTTGTGTAGTAACATTATAAGCCTGGGTCAATTGTCGGAAGCTGGGAATAGAGTAATACTAGAAGGAGATTATTTGTGGGTTTATGAAAGCAGTGGCAAGTTGCTGATGAAAGTAAAGAGAACTGAAAATAGATTATACAAAATCAGCCTTGAAGAAAGCAAGGCATCATGTTTACTTTCAAAGATGGAAGAGAACACTTGGCTGTGGCACGCTCGGCTTGGACACGTCAACTTTCAAGCTCTGGAACTTATGTCAAAAGAAAACATGGCAAGTGGAATTCCGGAGATGAGTCAACCATTGAAGAAGTGTGAAGGATGCTTAATGTCAAAGCAATCCAGGAAATCATTCCCATCCAAAGCAAATTTTAGCTCAAGCAAGATACTGGAAATAATACATGCTGACATTTGTGGACCCATCTCGCCAACAACACCCGGAGGTAATCGTTATTTTCTGTTATTTGTTGATGACTATAGCAGAAAGATGTGGGTATATTTACTGAAAGAAAAGAGTAGCGCATTCGAGGCATTCAAAAGGTTTAAGACCTTGGTTGAAAATGGAACTGATAGAAGTATTAAAACATTAAGGACAGATCGAGGTGGGGAGTTTTGTTCGAAAGAATTCACGTCATTTTGCGAAAAGGCTGGGATTCAAAGGCACTATACAGCACCATACACCCCTCAACAGAACGGGGTGGTCGAACGTAGGAATCGCACAGTTGCTGCTATGACAAGAAGTTTTCTGAAAGAATCAGGCCTACCAGCGTTCATGTGGGGAGAGGCGGTGCGACACTCAATCTATGTGTTGAATCGCCTACCAACACGTGCACTGAAAGGGAGAACTCCATACGAAGCGTGGAATGGTAAAAAGCCAGACTTGTCACATGTGAGGATCTTCGGGTGTACTGCAGTCTCGAAAGTTCCAACAGTACATACAAAGAAATTAGATGATCGTGGCAAGTTAGTCGTGTACCTTGGTAAGGAACCAGGAACAAAGGGGAATAGGTTGTATGATCCGAAAACAGGGACTGTACATGTAAGCAGGGATGTGGTGTTTCAAGAAGACAAATTCTGGTCATGGGAACAAAAGGAGGTGATCAATGTGAATTTTCCTAGCCAGTATGTTGAGATGAGTAGTTCTGTCGATGCCGAGGACACTACTGAAACAGAGAATGATTTAAGGACACCTCTGCAGTCCCCACAATCACGTACACAGACCCTGCAATCACCAGCTGTGACTATCAGCTCAACGGGAGGGATAACAGAGAGTTCTCCTGCAGAATCCAGTGAAAAGGTGCCTTCTGCAGTGTCCTCTGAAAATGGCCAGCCTGGTCGATATAAACTTCTGACTGAACTTTATAATGAGACGGAGATCATTGATATGATCGATGAACTAATGCTATTAAAGGTGGAAGGGCCAGTATCTTTAAGAGAAGCAACTGAGGAAAAGGAGTGGCAGGATGCAATGAAACAGGAGCTTGATACAATCGAAAAAAATAACACTTGGATTCTTACAGACTTGCCGCCTGGACACAAACCGATTGGACTGAAGTGGGTATTTAAATTGAAAAAGGATCCAGAAGGTAATGTAGTGAAGTATAAAGCACGTCTCGTCGCAAAGGGTTATGTACAACGAAAGGGAATTGATTGCGACGAGGTATTTGCGCCAGTGGCTCGTCTTGATACAGTTCGCTTACTGTTAGCCTTGTCAGCAAAAGAGGGTTGGGAGGTTCATCACCTCGATGTTAAATCAGCCTTTTTGAATGGTGAACTCCAAGAGGAAGTTTATGTGACTCAACCCGAGGGATTTGTGAAGACAGGACAAGAACAAAAGGTGTATAAATTGATGAAGGCTTTGTACGGACTACGTCAAGCACCTAGGGCTTGGAACGCTCGATTGGACAAGTGCCTGAAAGAATTGGGTTTCAAAAGGTGCTTACATGAACAAGCTGTGTACACAAAATTTGATAATGGAAATGTACTGGTAGTGGGAGTCTACGTCGACGACCTGCTAGTAACTGGCTCGAACAAGCGTGAGATCGAGGAGTTTAAATTGCAGATGAGCAAACAATTTGAAATGAGCAATCTGGGGTTGTTGTCTTTTTATTTGGGTATAGAAGTCAGGCAGACAGAGCACTTCACCACACTGAAGCAATCGGCATATGCCAGAAAACTGCTCGACAAATCAGGTATGATGAACTGCAACCCTTGTAAATACTCCATGGAGTATAAACTGCAGTTGGACAAGGACGAAGGAGGAAAGCTGGTAGACGCTACTGAATATAGAGAAATCGTCGGAAGCCTGCGATACTTAACACACACCCGGCCAGATATCTCGTATGCAGTGGGTGTAGTTAGTAGATTTATGGAGATGTCCACTGTCAAGCATCAGCAGGAAGTAAAACACATATTGAGGTATGTAAGAGGCACAATTGATCATGGGTTAGTATATAAGAATGTGTAAGTCTAAATGTAAAGACAACCCTATCTGTTACATAGGGATGATAACTCAACAATAGAACAGGACAAGTAAATAACACTACGCCTGCACCGGAATCGAAAGATACGAAGACAAAGGTTGAAGAAGCCATCTACAGTCTTGAAGGAATAAGTTCACTGGAAGAAGTTCATTAATATGTTCATGCCTCAGTGAAGAATAAAGATTGAAGTATTCAAGATTGTGGAAGCAATGAAGATGTTGTCCAAGTACTCGAAAGATTTCAGTGCAACTCCTGAAGCAAGATATGTCTATATCTTGGTTGGTTATTTATAATCAACAAACTGAAGCATAAACCAACCCGGAATGACTGATCAAGTATATTATCAAGTAAAGGATTCAAAGGATTATTTCAGTTCGAGTCGTTCGTGAACCAGACCAGTGCACAGGACGTCAGGACGTACGAAAGTATTCAGTGGATTCGATCAACGGATTAATTGATCAAGTCAATCGAGCTACTCCAAGAAGTGTTCTCAGAGGATTGGAATTAATTATACATATATGTGTATATATATATATATTTCATTAATTGATAATTACTTGGATAAGAATTTAATTCAAGTAATTAACAAATCAATTAAAAAAATATATATACATATACATATATACCTCTGGCGCCACTTTTGACTTTGTAAGTCAAAGATCATCTTCACTTAGATTTTTCTAAGTCATTCACAAGGGAACACAGTGGTATTTGGCGCAAACTTTGACTCAGGAAGTCAAAGCTTGCGCCACATACAATGAAGAAAAGGCGCAACTATTGATTTGTTACTTAGAGAATTCTGAGTCCACTGTGATGCTCTCCAAGGCGCATCATTTGACTTTGGTCAAAGCGCAACATTTGACCAGGTCAAATGTTGCGCCTCTGTCTGTGATTCAAGCGCAGATTCACTTAGAATTTTCTAAGTACAATGGAAGAACTTCACTGTACTGTGTATTGGCGCAAGGATTGACCAAAGCGCCATCTTTGACTCCTGCACTCTACTACTTCCTGGCGCAACCATTGACCATGTAAGGCGCCATGTTTGACCTCTCAAGTTAGCACAACTTAGAATTTATTCTAAGTATTACAAATCATATACTGTGATGAAGTCAAAGCGCAAGGTTTGACTACAACTGGTCAGTGGCGCAACTTTGGCATTCTGGGGAGTTAGATTTATTTTGTTAAATCGAATCCGTCCAGGACGAACTCAATCCGTCCAGGACGAACTCGTTAACCATGGTTAGTTTATGAAAAGCCTATAAATATGTGAATTGTGTTCTCACAATTTAGACATCATCCTTCGGGATGAAATGGCCAAGTGCTCTGCACGGCTACTCCCACTATACACACACCCTAGCCTAGCTTTGTAATAGAAATATCAGTAGTGGTTAGAGTTTGTAATATTGAGAGTAGTGGCCATTGTAGCCGAACCTTCGGGTTTGGATTTATAGCACCTTCGAGGTATTTATCAATATACAGATATACCTTGGAAAATATTGTGTGTTGGTTTAATATTTTCATATCCTCAGAAATCGACCCAATAAATATCCGGAACACGAAACCCATTACAGGACTGCAATTTATTTATCCGCAAGATTCGAAAGAATTTTAAATTGTAGTGAGTATCGTATTCAACCCCCCCTTCTACGATACTTTGGACCTAACAATTGGTATCAGAGCCAGGTTGATTGATATACAAATCAGGATCCTTATCGTACGGAAAATCAAGAACCTAGCTTTTGATATTTGATTAGGGGAAATGTTCTTCCGGTTTGTGTTGCTGAATTTGTCCGTAGGCCTAAGCAAGGATTATCTGTCGGATACTGAACTTTGGACTGGGACTTATAAATTTATATTTTAAATTTTAATAAGTTTATTTTATAAATTTGATTTAATTTATTTTAAACTTATTAATTGAGTTTATTATGAATTAATTAAATTTATCTTATAAACTTAATTAAATTTACGTTATAAACTTTACTAAATTCATTTAATAAATTTGAATAAATTTATTTTAGACTTGTAAAGTTTACTCTTAGACTTTATTAAGTTTATCATAAATTTTATAAATTTATTATTTAAATTTTTATAGTTTGTGATTTAAATTTAAGTTAAAATATAAAATATAAATTTAAGAGGATTTAACTGATTATGGATATAAGTTCAAGTTCAAGGGTTCAATTTAGTTTGTTCAGGAAGCTATGATTTAATTGGAGACGAGACACTTGAATATTTTCAAAAATTAAATTTATCTAATAAATTTTAATATATTTACTAAATGAATTTGTAATAAATTTGTTCTAAACTTGTTCAGTTTATTATGAATTTATTTGAATTTATTTTTTAAATATAATTAAATTTACTTTATAGATTTAACTAAGTTTATTTTATACTTTATTTTCTTACATCTTTTAAAACTTTTTTTAAATTTATTTTCTTTATAATTTAAACTTAGTTTAAATAATCAAGTGTCCCGTAACTTTTTTAATTATTCTACTCCAAGACAAATCAGATTGACATTTAGTTGAGACAGATCAGGCTGACAGATTACAAGACAAACACCGAGCTTTCAAATACCAGATTCTCAGAACCGGTAATGGAAGTACATTGATGACCCAATCCAATTGATTACTCAAAGGATTATTAGAAGCAGTTTTCTATGTTCGACAAAACTGATTGTGATTCGAAGAAGATTCTATTGAAGACTGATTGGACACTACTGAAAGTGGAATTTGAAGAAGGTACTTCAGGCCTTGATCTGAGTAATTACTCCAACTTGATTATCAGATCACCAGATCAGGATGGGAATGTGCTACATCTACAATGAAGCAATTTCCAGGGCTCGGAATGTCAACTTTGAATGGCACCACTAGTAGTAGGAAAAGAGAAGTTTTTGCAAAAGAATCTTCAAGGGATTTCAAATCTAACTCAGTGATTCAGGGATATACAATTACTTAGTGAATTGTACCAATGCTAAATCTATCTGGAATCATCTGAGACCAAAGACAGAGAACTGTGGAGGTTTAAGGATATAATTATCGAGTTACTACCGCACCAAATCAGTTTCGTGCATTTATGTCAGAACCTTAGGATTGAACAGAAGAGTTTGTAACTACTGAATTTGAGGAAGCTCAAGTCGACGAAAGTTAACACTTTTGAAGAATGTGAGGACATAACTTCAAGGATTAGCATAACACTATCTGAGAGGTTTAGTCATGTCAGATTCAGATGGAATCCATTGGTTTCAAGTGGAGACTCTTCGGGGTTCAGTTCGACAGGTTGTTTGAAAACTGAGTTGGTCAGTAAACACAATATTGATTGGTATCTTTAGCAAAGGAGGGTTGCTATATATATTGAAGCCTCGACAAACAAGGATGATAGGGCTTGTCTGAAATTCAAGTGGATGTTTTGAAAGAAGCATCACAACAAGTTCTTATGCTATTTTGGGAAAGGTGTGAGATGGATCAATTGCTGATGAGAAGGATGATTATGGTTATCTGGCTATCCAAGCATTCTCTGAAGATGACTCACCTCGCACTTCTCAGGTATGAATTCTTTCTAACTATGCAATACTTATTTCTTTATATTCAAAGCATGTTATAAATCTCTGAGTAGAATTGTTTAACACACAAGCACAAGCATGATAGCATCACATTAGATAATGTTAAACTAGTATGCTAGATTACTATTCTGGTAACTAGGATTGATGATAATCTTGTGCATGTGTCTTTAGCAGATTCTTAACATGTGTATGAATATTTAGGATTTGATTATTTGCAATGGTGAGATTAGAAGCTTTCCTTTGGAACACGACTCTTAGTTTTAGGGGTTATGATCCTAGCATATATAACTTTGTTAAAACACTTAGTTTCAGATTCCTTAGTACAATTAGATTTGCTTATTTATCTGAATTGTTTGTTAAGGAATTTATTTGTTCTATGATGGAGTGTCTACCTTATGTCAGTAGAACTTTTAGAACTTCATGTTAGATCTAAAACTAACTTAGGTAATAGAGATAGTATAATGCCGTATAACAACAGATTGGGATTAGTATGAATTGATAATGTGATTATTAATTTCTTGTGTCTAATCCATATGCTTTTCGAAGATTATTGAATATATGTAATTCTACTTGCTACCTGTTGCACTTGTGTTAATTGGTTTAAGTAGAGAGTACTGATTCTTCTGAATTGCATAACTTCCTGTCTTGCTCTTGTCTTATCTTTGATTGTTTGCCATGTGTATTCAACATCATGTCTGCTTATTTTCATGAATGCATGTCTTTGCACTTGCATTGATTTTAGAAAAGCATGTTTGAGAATCACATTAGGGCAATGTCTAAATAAGAATTAGCATTTTAAGGTTGCTTCTGTTGTTACCACTGTTAAAGAAAAATCTCTAATCCATCCGGACCCAGTTATGATTGGGGACCATAGAAATCTTTCCATTTGTGATTGCAGATTACATATGATCCATATGATTTTTGGTGCACTCTGTTTGCTGAGTAGCTGAAATCATATGATTCACAAAAAGTACCCTGTAAGCAAATGTGATTGTGTGAGCAGTTCCGTCAATAATCTTTGAAAGATGACAACAAAGATTCTCTTACGGGACATGCCTGTTTTCCTGGAATGTCATCATGAAGCATATCTTTCTTGGAACAGTCAAAGCACACAAATTCCTAGTATCAAACGGTTCTCTGACAAAGGACAATATGTCAGCTCATGGAATAGTGTTTTATCTTAAATCAAGAAGGATGTGAATATTGCTCGTAGCTAATATGGAACTTCAACTGAAGATGGAGTGAGCTGTTTTGATAGTGAAGCCTCATCAGATGAGTATTAGCTATGGCACTTGAAGCTCTCAAACTTGTATGTCAAAACAAGGAGCTCTTTTTATTAGTAAGAAGAGATTTGGTGAGAGGACTGCCTCATCTGGAATTCATTATGGATGAAGATTATGAGGTATGTCAATAGGGAAGTCAAAGGAGCATCGCACAGAAGCAAAGATATGATCAATATTACTGAGCCGCTTCAGATGATACGTATGGATTTCTACGGATCAGTTAATGTCATGTCTACAACAAAGCCAGATATCTTTTTGCAATGATCATTGACTACTCTAGATTCTTTCGTGCTGTTCGTATGTGTTCGAAGGACAAGACGTCACAAATGAAGGTTGATCAAGATGAACCCTGATCATTGATAAATCCAGAAAGACACCATTCTTAGTGGCCAATCAGAAGCAAACACTAACTCTTGGTATGTGTTTGGAGGAAAATGCCTCTTTGCAAGTCTTGCATTTGAAAATCAAAGAATATTTTCCTCGGCTACTCTATGAAGTCTACAATCTACAGGGTGACTGTGATTGATCAATAGAAGGTGATTGTAGGTCTAGACGGGACATTGAACGACACTTTGCTCCAAGCTGTTAAAGGTGATAGTATTGGTTTAATAATGATTCAGATCCAAGCAGAATCTCTTTGCAAGGATAAGGATTATTAAGGAGATCCCAACAACAGCTTAGGGGGAGCATTTGGTGGATCCACTAGTCAAACTCAACACCAAATTGAAGATGAACAGGACATATCAAGAACGTATCTGCTTAGACAAAGGGTTTGAAATCAATATCATTCTCGGGTTCTAGTTCTTAAATGTTCCTAATGGTGAAGTGAAGACTAGGAGAGCTATGGTGAAAGGATGTTATTTCTTTGGGTTTCAATCTGAAGTGAAACTTGAGGAAGATTCAGAAGCTCTTAATGGGATCCAGATTGAGTGATTGCACAGCAAGATGATCTCAATCAGTTTGAAAGCAGATTGTGCGGATTCTAATACCTGACCTAAAGACAATTCAGTACTTAGTACTTGTCGGGTATTTAGATTCCAATTGGATAATTTTGGCTCTGTTACGAGGGACAAGCCAATTTGGTTGCTTAGAGTTACTACAAAGGAGAAGGTTATGAAGATGATGGAAACAGAATCTTCAAGTTTAGGACTCTACATCTTAAAGGACTCAACGACCTTCATGATTGAACTAAAGCACCATTGACAAGACTCGGGTTCAGGATATTACAGTGAGCTAGAAGATGAAGCTTTATGCAACATTTCAAGGGCTTTGCAGTTGCAGATCCAACAGAATTTGTATGCTCTTTCTTCACCAGCTCTCTATGAGTTGTTATCCAAGACCTGATGATAGTCACGGACATGGTATGACTTCTGACTAGCATATTTTTGAATATCTGTTTGCTAGAGTCATATTTGGTATCCAAATTATTACCTCTCATGATACAAGGCACACACAATATAACTATCTGTGCTGTGATACCATGATTATATTATATGTGGACTAACGTCACTTGTGCAAGATAATTGCTAAGTGAATGCAGATTAGTGATATGATGAGTTTGTTGGAAAGTTGCAATTCTTTATGGTCTACTAGTTAGCCTAAAGAATGATGGCAATAAAAAGAAGTCAAGGATCTTTTGAATATGCGCATTTTGGAAGATTCTAGACCTGCCAAGACTTATGCCAACAACCACTGAACTTGATCAGTACAAGAAAGGTACATCAACTGAAATGTCAAGTCTTAGAGGTATTCAACTCATCACTTTACTTAACTGCAAAATGGTCACATGTTATATTTTCTCTATGTCAATGTTCATGGTTCTGAGTGGATTTTGGAGAATCTATCCATTTAGTTGTTAAGAGGTTTATAGTTATTTTTGGGGATTGCCTAATCTATTGGAATGGTACCCTAAAGATACTGTGCTTAACCTGTACAACTACATAGATATTGTTTTACAGATTGTCAGAAAGACAGGGGATTTATTATCTCATGAAGCTGTCATTCGTGGAATGAGGTTGATTTCTTGTTAGAATGAGAAGATGTCAAGAACAAGGAAATAACTCCATTTCCAGCAACTCTGTGAAGCATTCTCTACTCCTTGGAATCTAAGGATCTTGCTATTGGAACCTCAGGACCTACTGCCCGATCTAGTGCTCGTTGACATAAGGTATTACTTCTTTCATGAGCATGTCTATCGTATTTCTTGAATGAATTCATGAGTATTAAATTGTCTATACATAGGACTTGTGAATTTATTTAAAATCCAGTACCTCGTGCTTTTTGCTATCCTATGTGATTGCCATGTTTATTGCTTTGCATGCTTAGATGGTGATTATATGTTTTAGCATGAGTGTTTGTTATTTCAATTATTTAAATTGTGTTGCATGACAATTAAGTGACTTATTTGTTCATGATTTAAATGATTAGAGATGACATGAAGCATGACTTAATTATGTTATTTTTCTTGATCTATACCTCTTTAACAATTGGTATCTAGTAGAGAACTTTGTCATAATCTAGTCGTGATATATCTGTATTTGTGAAAATACTTAGGATTATGTTCTAGGTTGAATTCATTTTTATAGGTATAAAATCTGAAGCATGACTTATTTGTTTCTAGACTTGTGACTTGTATCAGTAAATGATATGTGGTTAGAATCTAGTTAGAATTTAGTCATGATATACTAGTATTTGTGGAGTTACTTAGATTCTCTCTAGGCTGAATCCATTTATATTAGTGTATATATTTGAAGCATAACTATTTGTGTTGGATATTTGATGATTTATTAATTGATATTTTATTTCATGTCTAACTGCATATAGTTGTGATACTTTTAGTGTTAGTGATATTTTTGCATGCTTATTGTAAGTCTAAATGTAAAGACAACCCTATCTGTTACATAGGGATGATAACTCAACAATAGAACAGGACAAGTAAATAACACTACGCCTGCACCGGAATCGGAAGATACGAAGACAAAGGTTGAAGAATCCATCTACAGTCTTGAAGGAATAAGTTCACTGGAAGAAGTTCATTAATATGTTCATGCCTCAGTGAAGAATAAAGATTGAAGTATTCAAGATTGTGGAAGCAATGAAGATGTTGTCCAAGTACTCGAAAGATTTCAGTGCAACCCATGAAGCAAGATATTTCTATATATCTTGGTTGGTTATTTATAATCAACAAACTGAAGCATAAACTAACCCGGAACCGACTGATCAATGTTTGCTGACAAAGACGGTACAATGTTTAACTTCAGTGTTAGTCGCTTGTGAACCAGACCAGTGCACTAAGCGTCAGCACGTACGGAGCTTTGCAAAGTATTTATCGATCGAAGAATTGATCCAGTCATATCAAGTCATTTGTTCCAAAGCCAAGCCAAGCCAAGTCAAATGCCAGCTATGCCAATGCTTACTGCTCAAATGCCATATGTCAAAGCTTCCACAGAAAGCCATATCAGGAAGTGACATGTTATATATGTGTGCACTTATATATTTGTATATGTACAAATATAATTATATATGTATATATGTATATTTAATTAAATATAATATATATAATATATATGTATATATGTTTTTAAACATATGTATATGTATATTTATATGTATATATATTTAAATAAATATATATGTATATAGTATATGAATTTATATTTTACATAAACACTTATATATTTAAGTGTATATATATATATATATTATATTATGTGCATAAATATGTGTATATTTATATCTATAGATAATTATATATATATCTCTATATATATTTATATTTATATTTGCATATAATTTTATGTATATTATATATATTTAAATATATGAGAATATATTTAAATATATGTATATATATATATTACTATATGTTTATATAAATATTATTTATATACATTTATATATATATCTTTATTTATACATATATTTATATAATATTATGAATATAATATAAATATATGGATTTAATTGCCATATATATATATATATATATATATATATATATATATATACATATATTGTTAATTGTGAATTACTTGAATACTATTAAATTCAAGTAATTAAATAAAGACAATTAATTATATATATATATACATACACATGTATGTGTGTGCAATTTGAAAGGCTTATGAAATTCTGTCTAAGTCATAGACAGTATACTTGCACTGTGTGGCGCAAGGTTTGACCATAAGTCAAAACCTGCGCTTACACCAGTTGTTGAGAAAAGTGTTCCATACAGTGGAGTTACCACTGCATTGGTGCGCAACCTTTGACTAAGTCAAAGGTTGCGCCTCTCATTCTCTTCACTAGCGCAAGTTTGTGGAAACAGAATTTCTCTAAGTCAAAGACCATTGAAGCATCAGAAAGGGCGCCATGTTTGACCTCCTGGAAGCGCAACATTCAGTCAAAGCGCAACATTTGACTTTAGTCAAATGTTGCGCCTCTACTCATCTCCCTTGGCGCAACTTCATTCTACACTTGGATTTCTTCTAAGTACCACACAGGGGTACACTGGACAGAGTGTTGGCGCAAGGTTTGACCAAGCGCCAACTTTGACCATCCACTCACAGGCGCAAGTTCAAGCAATTTGGAGTTAGGTTTATTTTGTTAAATCGAATCCGTCCAGGACGAACTCAAGTCGTCCAGGACGAACTCGTTAACCATGGTTAGTTTATGAAAGCCTATAAATATGTGATTGTGGTTCTCACAATTGATACATCATCCTTCGGGATGGATGACCAAGTGCTTTGCACAAACTCTCTCAAATATACACACACCCTAGCCTAGTTTTGTACCATAAATATTTGTAGTGGATAGGGCTTGTAATATTTAGAGGAGTGGTCATTGTAGCCAACCTTCGGGTTTGGATTTGTAGCACCCTTCGAGGTATTTATCAATATACAGATATACCTTGGAAAATATTGTGTGTTGGTTTAATATTTTCATATCCTCAGAAACCGACCCAATAAATATCCGGAACACGAAACCCATTACAGAACTGCAATTTGTTTATCCGCAAGATTCGAAAGAATTTTAAATTGTAGTGAGTATCGTATTCAACCCCCCCTTCTACGATACTTTGGACCTAACAATTGGCATCAGAGCCAGGCTGATTGATATACAAATCAGGATCCTAATCGTACGGAAAATCAAGAACCTAGCTTTTGATATTTGATTAGGGGAAATGTTCTTCCGGTTTGTGTTGCTGAATTTGTCCGTAGGCCTAAGCAAGGATTATCTGTTGGATACTGAACTTTGGACCAGGACTTATAAATTTATATTTTAAATTTTAATAAGTTTATTTTATAAATTTGATTTAATTTATTTTAAACTTATTAATTGAGTTTATTATGAATTAATTAAATTTATTTTATGAACTTAATTAAATTTATTTTATAAACCTTATGAAATTCATTTAATAAATTTGTTCAGATTTATTTTAGACTTGTAAAGTTTACTCTTAGACTTTATTAAGTTTATCATAAATTTTATAAATTTATTATTTAAATTTTTATAGTTTATAATTTATATTTAAGTTAAAATATAAAATATAAATTTAAGAGGATTTAACTGATTATGGATATAAGTTCAAGTTCAAGGGTTCAATTTAGTTTGTTCTGGAAGCTATGATTTAATTGGAGACGAGACACTTGAATATTTTCAAAAATTAAATTTATACAATAAATTTTAATATATTTACTAAATGAATTTGAAATAAATTTATTCTAAACTTTTCAGTTTATTATGAATTTATTTGAATTTATTTTTTAAATATAATTAAATTTATTTTATAGATTTGACTAAGCTTATTTTATACTTTATTTTCTTTCATCTTTTAAAACTTTTTTTAAATTTATTTTCTCTATAATTTAAACTTAGTTTAAATAATCAAGTGTCCCGTAACCTTTTTAATTATTCTACTCCAAGACAAATCAGATTGACATTTAGTTGAGACAGATCAGGCTGACAGATTACAAGACAAACACCGGGTTTTCAAATACCAGATTCTCAGAACCGGTAATGGAAGTACATTGATGACCCAATCCAATTGATTACTCAAAGGATTATTAGAAGCAGTTTTCTATGTTCGACAAAACTGATTGTGATTCGAAGAAGATTCTATTGAAGACTGATTGGACACTACTGACAGTGAATTTTGAAGAAGGTACTTCAGGCCTTGATCTGAGTAATTACTCCTATTTGATTATCAGATCACCAGATCAGGATGGGAATTTGCTACATCTGCAGTGAAGCATCTTTCCAGGGCTCGAAATGTCAACTTTGGCACCACTGGTAGTAGGAAAAGAGAAGTTTTTACGGACGAATCTTCAAGGAATTTCAATCTAACTCAGTGATTCGGGGATATACAATTACACAGTGAATTGTAGCAATGCTAAATCCATCCAGAATCAACTGAATCAAAGACAGAGAACTGTGGAGGTTTAAGGATATAATTATCGAGTTACTACTGCACCAAATCAGTTTCGTGCATTTATGTCAGAACCTTAGGATTGAACAGAAGAGTTTGTAACTACTGAATTTGAGGAAGCTCAAGTCGACGAAAGTTAACACTTTTGAAGGATGTGAGGACATAACTTCAAGGATTAGCATAACACTATCTGAGAGGTTTAGTCATGTCAGATTCAGATGGAATCCATTGGTTTCAAGTGGAGACTCTTCGGGGTTCAGTTCGACAGGTTGTTTGAAAACTGAGTTGGTCAGTACACACAATATTGTTTGGTATCTTAAGCAAAGAAGGGTTGCTATATATATTGAAGCCTCGACAAACAAGGATGATAGGGCTTGTCTGAAATTCAAGTGGATGTTTTGAAAGAAACATCACAACAAGTTCTTATGCTATTTTAGGAAAGGTGTGAGCTGGATCAGTTGCTGATGAGAAGGATGATTATGGTTATCTGGCTATCCTAGCATTCTCTGAAGATGACTCAACTCGCACATCTCAGGTACGATTCTTTCTAACTATGCATTACATATTTCTTTATATTCAAAGCATGTTATAAATCTGAGTAGAATTGTTTAACACACAAGCACAAGCATGATAGCATCACAATAGATAATGTTGAACTAGTATGCTAGATCACTGTTCTGGTAACTAGGATTGATGATAATCTTGTGCATGTGTCTTTAGCAGATTCTTAACATGTGTATCAATATTTAGGATTTGATTATTTGCAATGGTGAGATTAGAAGCTTTCCTTTGGAATACGACTCTTAGTTTTAGGGGTTATGATCCTAGCATGTATAACTTTGTTAAAGCACTTACTTTCAGATTCCCTGGTACAATTAGATTTGCTTATCTAATCTGAATTGTTTGTTAAGGAATTTATTTGTTCTATGATGGAATGTCTACCTTGTGTTAGTAGAACTTTTAGAACTTCATGTTAGATCTAAAACTAACTTAGGTAATAGAGATAGTATAATGCCGTATAACAACAGATTGGGATTAATCCTTATGCTCTTAGAAGATTATTGAATATCTGTAATTCTACTTGCTACCTGTTACACTTGTGTTAATTGGTTTAAGTAGAGAGTACTGAATCTTCTGAATTGCATAACTGCCTACCTTGCTCTTGTCTTATCTTTGATTATTTGCCATGTGTATTCAACATCATGTCTGCTTATTTTATTGTCTTGAATGCATGTCCGTGTACTTGCATTAATTTTAGAAAAGCATGTTTGAGAATCACATTAGGGCAATGTCTAAATAAGAATTAGCATGTTAAGGTTGATTCTGTTGTTACCACTGTTAAAGAAAAATCTCTAATCCATCCGGACCCAGTTATGATTGGGGACCATAGAACACTTTCCATTTGTGATTGCAGGTTACATATGTTCCATATGATTTTTGGTGCACTCTGTTTGCTGAGTAGCTGAAATCATATATTTACCAAAAGTACCCTGTCAGCAAATGTGATCGTGTGAGCAGTTCCGTCAATAATCTTTGAAAGATGACAACAAAGATTCTCTTGCGGGACATGCCTGTTTTCCTGGAATGTCATCATGGAAACATATCTTTCTTGAAAGAGTCAAAGCACACAAATTCCTAGTATCAGACTGTTCTCTGACAAAGGACATTATGTCAGTTCATGGAATAGTGTTTTATCTCAAATCAGGAAGGATTTGAATTTGATCGTAGCTAATATGTAACTTCAATTGAAGATGGAGTGAGCTGTTTCGATAGTAAAGCTTCATGAGATAAGTGTTAGCTATGGCATCTGAAGCTCTCGCACTTGTATGTCAAAACAAGGAGCTCTTTCTATTCGTAAGAAGATAATTGGTGAGAGGACTACCTCATCTGGAATTCATTATTGGATGAAGAATATGAGTTATGTCAAAATAGGGAAGTCGAAGGAGCATCGCACAGAAGCAAAGATATGATCAACATTACTGAGCCGCTTCAGATGATACGTATGGATTTCTACGGATCAGTTAATGTCATGTCTACAACAAAGCCAGATATCTTTTTGCGATGATCATTGACTACTCTAGATGCATTCGTGTTGTTCGTATGTGTTCGAAGGACGAGACATCACAAATGAAGGTTGATCGAGATGAACCCTGATCATTGATAAATCCAGAAAGACACCATTCTTGCCAGTGGCCAATCAGAAGCAAACACTAACTCGTGGTATGTGTTTGGAGGAAAATGCCTCTTTGAAAGTCTTGCATTTGAAGATCAAAGAATACTTTCCTCGGCTACTCTATGGAGTCTACAGTCTACAGGGTGATTGTGATTAATCAACAGAAGGTGATTGTAAGTCTGGACAGGACATTGAACGACACTTTGCTCCAAGCTGTTAAAGGTGATATTATTGGTATAATAATGATTCAGATATAAGCAGAATCTCTTTGCAAGTATAAGGATTATTAAAGAAATCCCAGCAACAGCTTAGGGGGAGCATTTGGTGGATCCACTAGTCAAACTCAACACCACATTGAAGATGAACAAGACATATCAAGAACGTATCTGCTTAGACAAAGGGTTTGAGTCTATATCATTCCCGGATTCTAGTTCTTAAATGTTCCTAATGGTGAAGTGAAGACTAGGAGAGCTATTGTGAAAGGATGTTATTTCTTTTAGTTTCAATCTGAAGTGAAACTTGAGGAAGATTCAGAAGCTCTTAAAGGGATCCAGATTGAGTGATTGCACAGCAAGATGATCTCAATCAATTTGAAAAGCAGATTGTGCGGATTCTGATACCCTGACCTAAAGACAATTCAGTACTTAGTACTTGTCGGGTATTCATATTCCAACTGGATAGTTTTGGCTCTGTTACGAGGGACAAGCCAATTTGGTTGCTTAGAGTTACTACAAAGGAGAAGGTTATGAAGATGATGGAAACAGAATCTTCAAGTTCAGGACTCTACATCTTAGGGGACTCAACGACCTTCATGATTGAACTAAAGCACCATTGACGAGACTGGGGTTTAGGATATTACAGTGAGCTAGAAGATGAAGATTCATACAATATTTCAAGGACTTTGCAGTTGCAGATCCAACGGAATTTGTATACCTATTTCTTCACCAGCTCTCTATGAGTTGCTATTCAACACCTGATGATCGTCACAGACATGGTATGACTTCTGACTAGCATATTATCTTAATATCTGTTTGCTAGAGTCATATTTGGTATCCAAATTATTACCTCTCATGATACAAGGCACACACAATACAACTATATGTGCTGTGATACCATGATTATATTATATGTGGACTAACGTCACTTGTGCAAGATAATTGCTAAGTGAATGCAGATTAGTGATATGATGAGTTTTTTGCAAAGTTGCAATTCTTTATGGTCTACTAGTTAGCCTAAAGAATGATGGCAATAAAAAGAAGTCAAGGATCTTTTGAATATGCGCATTTTGGAAGATTCTAGACCTGCCAAGACTTATGCCAACAACCACTGGACTTAATCAGTACAAGAAAGGTACATCAACTGAAATGTCAAGTCTCAGAGGTATTCAACTTATCACTTTACTTAACTGCAAGTGGATCACATGATATATTTTCTATAAGGTATTACTTCTTTCATGAGCATGTCTATCGTATTTCTTGAATGAATTCATGAGTATTAAATTGTCTATACATAGGACTTGTGAATTTATTTAAAATCCAGTACCTCGTGCTTTTTGCTATTATATATGATTGCCATGTTTATTGATTTGCATGCTTAGATGGTGATTATATGTTTTAGCATGAGTATTTGTTATTTCAAATTATTTAAATTGTGTTGCATGACAATTAAGTGACTTATTTGTTCATGATTTAAATGATTAGAGATGACATGAAGCATGACTTAATTATGTTATTTTTCTTGATCTATACCTCTTCAACAATTGGTATCTAGTAGAGAACTTTGTCATAATCTAGTCGTGATATATCTGTATTTGTGAACATACTTAGGATTATTTTCTAGGTTGAATTCATTTTTATAGGTATAAAATCTGATGCATGACTTATTTGTTTCTAGACTTGTGACTTGTATCAGTAATTGGTATGTGGTTAGAATCTAGTTAGAATTTAGTCATGATATACTAGTATTTGTGGAGTTACTTAGATTCTCTCTAGGCTGAATCCATTTATATTAGTGTATATACTTGAAGCATAACTATTTGTGTTGGATATTTGATGATTCATTAATTGATATTTCATTTCATGTCTAACTGCATATAGTTGTGATACTTTTAGTGTTAGTGATATTTTTGCATGCTTATATGTAGATCACTAATATTAATTGTTAATATTTTCTGCGAGGAGTTGTGTGAGTTTACTTGTACTCAATGCTTACATGTATAAGACTTGTGAACTTTTCTTCAACTTTCCCTCGGGCTTGCGTATATCTTTGTATGATTGTCATGATTTTAGTTGTTATATGATGATCTGATAATTATATGATATAGCGTAGGTAATTATTATTTTATCTTAGTTAAATTGTGATCCATGACAATTATATGCTTATTTGTTTCATGATTGACTTTGATAGAATAATAGAAGCATGATTGATTCATTTTTGAAATATTTAATTGGTATCTATTTTTGATGCTTTATTGATGTTTTATTTTTGAATTGATTGTGATGTATTGGCACTAGTGAAATATTGTTGCATATTTCTTAAAACCACTAGTGCTAATATATTTTAGGTGTTTAATATTCTGAGTACAAGGGAGACAACCAAAATCTTTATTCCGTCTCATATTTATGTTCTGGAGTGGTGAGTTTCTTTAAAGAAATTTTCTTATCATTTGATTTCAACAATTGGTATCCACTACTCTATTTCATAAATATTTCTTAGAATATTTTGCATCTATACATGTAGCGTCATAGGACGAGACATTGATTATCTTGTATTTGTGTACTTGGTGATCTTTGTCACTTGCAACGTCTGTTTTGACGATGTGCTAGTATGATGCCTTTTTACTAATTATTGTGATGAGTGCTTTATACACTGTAGCGCATAAATTTTCTTGTTTCCTTTTTAAATTGTAGTGAGAAACAAGAGTCTGTGTCTTTTTCAAAGACAAGTTCATTTAAACCTTTTATGCATAGATTCAGACTCTCGTACTCAAACAAGTTTTTAATGGAAAACTTTGATTCTTTCATCGGTTGTGATTGTCATTCTTTATGAAAATCATTTTACAGTCACAACTGATTCATTTTTCTTCAAAAGATTAAATGCAATTGCTTTCATTCAAAATCATAGATTTTCTAAAATGCATTTATATCTCTTTCTGTTCTTCGGAACTTAATCAGCCTCTTGGCTTTCCTAGATAGTCATAAGGTTGAAAACCAACAATCTTTATCCCAGACTATAAAACCAAATTCAGAACACATCCCAACTTTCCCCCTGGAGTGATAAGGAACTTATTAGACTAAAAGTCAATGAGGGAGAAACTGTACTCGTTGCAGCAAATAAGGATGTGAGGGATAGTGTACCCACAGCTCTACCTCTCAAGGAGAAAAGGTGTTTTCAAACTTGAGGTAACTGTTGCTCATCTGTATTCTCCCAAAAGAATATAGAGCTGAAAAGGCAATAAAACAGTCTCTGGAATCATTCTCTCAACAGGATGAGTCCATTGAAATTCGCTCGTCAGCCAGAGCATCTTGTATTGAGTCAAGCACATCATCAGTAATCACTCTGATGAAGAGCCTAAACAAAAAATCTTATGGACACGATACAAGAGAGTGCACAGTGAGGTTAAAGGTTTTGTTCCAGAAGCAACTTCTTCATTTACCATTTTACGGTAGATAAGATGGTTGATGCCTTTACAGGTGTAAGGAGGAAACGAGGATCTCAATTGCCAAATCTTCAGGATTCTCGTCTCCCTCCCCAGATAAGAACAGATCTGGATCCAATCGGAATGGATTTCCTATTTATAGGAGATCGGCAACTCTCTGACTATGAGTCAATTTATTGATGAGTCAGTTGAGGATCGGGGATTTACGAAACCCCATTGCACCGCCAGTGACCTCTCTTGAAGGGGCTATGGTGATTTTCTCATGCAGGTATAGAAGACCATACTTTGAGTGCTGAGAGAAACACTGTGAGCCAAACACTGAGAGTTAAACACTTGGTGAGATTCTGAGAAGGTTCAGTTAGATACCTGAATGAGAAATATGTGAGCATGAGTGAGTGCAAACACATAGGAAATTGAGAGAATGAAACACTTGTGAGGTACATATAATGATAATTGGTATTGAAAGCTCACAAGTTGTTGAAAGAATTGACGGAAGCAACTATGGTTCATTCCATTTCACGGTGTGAACTTATGGTTGATGATTCACTTGAATCAAGTGTCTTCACAGACATTGAGGAGGACTTAGGCCTTTGCCATAATTAAGCCTTTGTCTAACCTCCCAGAGCAAACAACTCTGGATCCTTAATTGGATAAGCCACTTAGTGGTTGGCAACTTGTGGACCATGATTCGGATTTATCTGATGAGTCTATAGGGACTGGGAATTACGAACTCCCATTGCACCACCGGTGACCCCCTTTAAGGGTGGCTAAGGTGATTTTCTTGCAGGTACTCAGCATTTTGGAAGCTCAGTATTTGTGTGGAGGGATACACTTACAGAACTCGTGAGTGACACCCTTACCCAAAAACCGAGAGAAAATTGAGTGTTGAGTGATACACCTGCAGAACATTTTAGTGAGACACCCACTAATTACCAAATTTATACCTACAGACATAGTGGATGTAGTTACTGGAATGTCAGTTTTACTCATTACTTTTCCGTTTGGAACCTATTCTTTCAGCATAGGGACCAACCCAATCAAAGTAAACCCTTCTTCTGAACTCTTTCTTCGACCCCAGCTTTAGCGTTGTTTAGTTCTCTATGGGGAGATTATCTTTTGGTACAGGAAGTATTGTACACGTTCCTTGACCATATTTGATACCACATATCCTCGGAGGATTCCACAACTAAGGGGGAGAATATATTTAGGGGGAGAATATATGAAAGGGGGAAGAAAAAGTAAGTTAGCTTTCTTCTATTGTCTACAACTAAGGGGGATTAAACTACTCTTTAGCTGTGTACTACTGAAGGGGAGATTCTTCTTCAACTACGGAGGAGGATTGATCTTTCATCTAAGGGGAGATAGCTACTTATCACCAAGGGGAACCTGATCAAGGTAACGGGAGGAGAAGTATAAGGTGATACATCTATTCTTCAGTAAGTGGTAGACATGAACTTATTCATTACCACTGAAGAATTCAATGAAGCTGCTGATTGTTCTTTGCATAATGGAATGTTTTGAATTCTCTTCAAGACAGACTATGAGGATTATCTGGCAGGTAACCAAGAACCAGAGAAATAAAAGTGATATGCACATTTGTTATTTCTATTCATGAAATCTGGAAATGTATTATATGATCCAGAAACTTTGTAGCATTATTTACTAGTCCAGGACTTTACTTTTTCTAGTGTTAGTTGAGTTATCCTCCAGAGGATTTGCTTGTTATGATTAACAAACAAATAGGGGGAGATTGTAAGTCTAAATGTAAAGACAACCCTATCTGTTACATAGGGATGATAACTCAACAATAGAACAGGACAAGTAAATAACACTACGCCTGCACCGGAATCGGAAGATACGAAGACAAAGGTTGAAGAATCCATCTACAGTCTTGAAGGAATAAGTTCACTGGAAGAAGTTCATTAATATGTTCATGCCTCAGTGAAGAATAAAGATTGAAGTATTCAAGATTGTGGAAGCAATGAAGATGTTGTCCAAGTACTCGAAAGATTTCAGTGCAACCCATGAAGCAAGATATTTCTATATATCTTGGTTGGTTATTTATAATCAACAAACTGAAGCATAAACTAACCCGGAACCGACTGATCAATGTTTGCTGACAAAGACGGTACAATGTTTAACTTCAGTGTTAGTCGCTTGTGAACCAGACCAGTGCACTAAGCGTCAGCACGTACGGAGCTTTGCAAAGTATTTATCGATCGAAGAATTGATCCAGTCATATCAAGTCATTTGTTCCAAAGCCAAGCCAAGCCAAGTCAAATGCCAGCTATGCCAATGCTTACTGCTCAAATGCCATATGTCAAAGCTTCCACAGAAAGCCATATCAGGAAGTGACATGTTATATATGTGTGCACTTATATATTTGTATATGTACAAATATAATTATATATGTATATATGTATATTTAATTAAATATAATATATATAATATATATGTATATATGTTTTTAAACATATGTATATGTATATTTATATGTATATATATTTAAATAAATATATATGTATATAGTATATGAATTTATATTTTACATAAACACTTATATATTTAAGTGTATATATATATATATATTATATTATGTGCATAAATATGTGTATATTTATATCTATAGATAATTATATATATATCTCTATATATATTTATATTTATATTTGCATATAATTTTATGTATATTATATATATTTAAATATATGAGAATATATTTAAATATATGTATATATATATATTACTATATGTTTATATAAATATTATTTATATACATTTATATATATATCTTTATTTATACATATATTTATATAATATTATGAATATAATATAAATATATGGATTTAATTGCCATATATATATATATATATATATATATATATATATATATATATACATATATTGTTAATTGTGAATTACTTGAATACTATTAAATTCAAGTAATTAAATAAAGACAATTAATTATATATATATATACATACACATGTATGTGTGTGCAATTTGAAAGGCTTATGAAATTCTGTCTAAGTCATAGACAGTATACTTGCACTGTGTGGCGCAAGGTTTGACCATAAGTCAAAACCTGCGCTTACACCAGTTGTTGAGAAAAGTGTTCCATACAGTGGAGTTACCACTGCATTGGTGCGCAACCTTTGACTAAGTCAAAGGTTGCGCCTCTCATTCTCTTCACTAGCGCAAGTTTGTGGAAACAGAATTTCTCTAAGTCAAAGACCATTGAAGCATCAGAAAGGGCGCCATGTTTGACCTCCTGGAAGCGCAACATTCAGTCAAAGCGCAACATTTGACTTTAGTCAAATGTTGCGCCTCTACTCATCTCCCTTGGCGCAACTTCATTCTACACTTGGATTTCTTCTAAGTACCACACAGGGGTACACTGGACAGAGTGTTGGCGCAAGGTTTGACCAAGCGCCAACTTTGACCATCCACTCACAGGCGCAAGTTCAAGCAATTTGGAGTTAGGTTTATTTTGTTAAATCGAATCCGTCCAGGACGAACTCAAGTCGTCCAGGACGAACTCGTTAACCATGGTTAGTTTATGAAAGCCTATAAATATGTGATTGTGGTTCTCACAATTGATACATCATCCTTCGGGATGGATGACCAAGTGCTTTGCACAAACTCTCTCAAATATACACACACCCTAGCCTAGTTTTGTACCATAAATATTTGTAGTGGATAGGGCTTGTAATATTTAGAGGAGTGGTCATTGTAGCCAACCTTCGGGTTTGGATTTGTAGCACCCTTCGAGGTATTTATCAATATACAGATATACCTTGGAAAATATTGTGTGTTGGTTTAATATTTTCATATCCTCAGAAACCGACCCAATAAATATCCGGAACACGAAACCCATTACAGAACTGCAATTTGTTTATCCGCAAGATTCGAAAGAATTTTAAATTGTAGTGAGTATCGTATTCAACCCCCCCTTCTACGATACTTTGGACCTAACACTTATATGTATATCACTAATATTAATTGTCAATATGTTTCTGCGAGGAATTGTGCGAGTCCACTTGTGTTTAATGATTATCTGTATAAGACTCGTGAACTTTTCTTCAACTTTCCCTCGGGCTTGCGAATATCTTTGTATGATTGTCATGATTTTAGTTGTTATGTGCTGATCTGATAATTATATGATATTGCGTAGGTAATAATTATTTTATCTTAGTTAAATTGTGATCCATGACAATTATATGCTTATTTGTTTCATGATTGACTTTGATAGAATAATTAGAAGCATGATTAATTCATTTTTTGAAATGTTTAATTGGTATCTATTTTTGATGCTTTGTTAATGTTTTATTTGTGAATTGATTGTGATGTGTTGGCACTGGTGAAATATTGTTGCATATTTCTTAAAACCACTGGTGCTAATATATTTTAGGTGTTTAATATTCTGAGTACAAGGGAGACAACAAAATCTTTATTCTGTCTCGTATTTATGTTCTAGAGTGGTGAGTTTCTGTCAAGAAATTTCCTTATCAATTGATTTCAACAATTGGTATCCACTACTCTATTTCATAAATATTTCTTAGAATATTTTGCATCTATACATGTAGCGTCATAGGACGAGACATTGATTATCTTGTATTTGTGTACTTGGTGATCTTTGTCACTTGCAGCGTCTGTTTTGACGATGTGCTAGTATGAGGCCTTTTCACTAATTAGTGTGGCGAGTGCTTTATACACTGTAGCGCATAAATTTTCTTGTTTCCTTTTTAAAATTGTAGTGAGAAACAAGAGTCTGTGTCTTTTCAAAGACAAGTTCATTTAAACCTTTTATGCATAGATTCAGACTCTCGTATTCAAACCAGTTTTTAATGGAAAACTTTGATTCTTTCATCGATTGTGATTGTCATTCTTTATGAAAATCATTTTTACAATCACAACTGATTCATTTTTTCCTAAAAAGATTAAATGCAATTGCTTTCATTCAAATCACAGATTTTCTAAAATGCATTTATATCTCTTTCTGTTCTTTGGAACTTAATCAGCCTCTTGGCTTTCCTAGATAGTCATAAGGTTGAAAACCAACAATCTTTATCCCAGACTATAAAACCAAATTCAGAACACATCCCAACTTTCCCCCTGGAGTGATAAGGAACTTATTAGACTAGAGGTCAATGAGGGAGAAACTGTACTCGTTACAGCAAATAAGGATGTGAGGGATAGTGTACCCACAGCTCTACCTCTCAAGGAGAAAAGGTGTTTTCAAACTTGAGGTAACTGTTGCTCATCTGTATTCTCCCAAAAGAATATAGAGCTGAAAAGGCAATAAAACAGTCTCTGGAATCATTCTCTCAACAGGATGAGTCCATTGAAATTCGCTCGTCAGCCAGAGCATCTTGTATTGAGTCAAGCACATCATCAGTAATCACTCTGATGAAGAGCCTAAACAGAAAATCTTATGGACACAATACAAGAGAGTGCACATTAAGGTTAAAGGTTTTGTTCCAGAAGCAACTTCTTCATTTACCATTTTACGGTAGATAAGATGGTTGATGCCTTTACAGGTGTAAGGAGGAAACGAGGATCTCAATTGCCAAATCTTCAGGATTCTCGTCTCCCTCCCCAGATAAGAACAGATCTGGATCCAATCGGAATGGATTTCCTATTTTTAGGAGATCGGCAACTCTCTGACTATGAGTCAATTTATTGATGAGTCAGTTGAGGATCGGGGATTTACGAAACCCCATTGCACCGCCAGTGACCTCTCTTGAAGGGGCTATGGTGATTTTCTCATGCAGGTACAGAAGACCATACTTTGAGTGCTGAGAGAAACACTGTGAGCCAAACATTGAGAGTTAAACACTTGGTGAGTTTCTGAGAAGAACCAGTGAGATATCAGAATGAAAAATATGTGAGCATGAGTGAGTGCAAACACATAGGAAATTGAGAAGAGTGAAACACTTGTGAGGTACATATTATAATATTTAGTATCGAAAACTCACATGTTGAAAGAATTGACGGAAGCAACTACGGTTCATTCCATTTCATGGTGTGAACTTATGGTTGATGATTCTCTTGAATCAAGTGTCTTCACAGACATTGAGGAGGACTTAGGCCTTTGCCATAATTAAGCCTTTGTCTAACCTCCCAGAGCAAACAACTCTGGATCCTTAATTGGATAAGCCACTTAGTGGTTGGCAACTTGTGGACCATGATTCGGATTTATCTGATGAGTCTACAGGGACTGGGAATTACGAACTCCCATTGCACCACCGGTGACCCCCTTTAAGGGTGGCTAAGGTGATTTTCTTGCAGGTATTCAGCATTTTGGAAGCTCAGTATTTGTGTGGAGGGATACACTTACAGAACTCGTGAGTGACACCCTTACCCAAAAACCGAGAGAAAATTGAGTGTTGAGTGATACACCTGCAGAACATTTTAGTGAGACACCCACTAATTACCAAATTTATACCTAAAGACAAAGTGGATGTTGTTACTGGAATGTTAGTTTTATTCATTACTTTTCCGTTTGGAACCTATTCTTTCAGCATAGGGACCAACCCAATCAAAGTAAACCCTTCTTCTGAACTCTTTCTTCGACCCCAGCTTTAGCGTTGTTTAGTTCTCTATGGGGAGATTATCTTTTGGTACAGGAAGTATTGTACACGTTCCTTGACCTATTTGATACCACATATCCTCGGAGGATTCCACAACTAAGGGGGAGAATATATTTAGGGGGAGAATATATGAAAGGGGGAAGAAAAAGTAAGTTAGCTTTCTTCTATTGTCTACGACTAAGGGGGATTAAACTACTCTTTAGCTGTGTACTACTGAGGGGGAGATTCTTCTTTCAACTAAGAGGGAGGATTGATCTTTCATCTAAGGGGAGATAGCTACTTATCACAAAGGGGTACCTGATCAAGGTAATGGGAGGAGAAGTAATAACAACTCATGTACACCTCACCACTGTGTTGTATCTTTATTCAGGTGGTACGTGGTATGATTCCTAAGAAACAGTGGTATTGGTTCACCACTATCTCTGACAGAGGGAGAAGCATAAGCAAAGACTTGTTCTTTACTTGTGAGGAATCATGGTGATACATCTATTCTTCAGTAAGTGGTAGACAAGAACTTATTCATTACCACTGAAGAATTCAATGAAGCTGCTGATTGTTCTTTGCATAATGGAATGTTTTGAATTCTCTTCAAGACAGACTATGAGGATTATCTGGCAGGTAAGCAAGAACCAAGGAAATACAGGTGATATGCACATCTATTGTTTCTATTCATGAAATCTGGAAATGTATTATATGATCCAGAAACTTTGTAGCATTATTTACTAGTTCAGGACTTTACTTTTTCTAGTGTTAGTTGAGTTATCCTCCAGAGGATTTGCTTGTTATGATTAACAAACAAATAGGGGGAGATTGTAAGTCTAAATGTAAAGACAACCCTATCTGTTACATAGGGATGATAACTCAACAATAGAACAGGACAAGTAAATAACACTACGCCTGCACCGGAATCGAAAGATACGAAGACAAAGGTTGAAGAAGCCATCTACAGTCTTGAAGGAATAAGTTCACTGGAAGAAGTTCATTAATATGTTCATGCCTCAGTGAAGAATAAAGATTGAAGTATTCAAGATTGTGGAAGCAATGAAGATGTTGTCCAAGTACTCGAAAGATTTCAGTGCAACTCCTGAAGCAAGATATGTCTATATCTTGGTTGGTTATTTATAATCAACAAACTGAAGCATAAACCAACCCGGAATGACTGATCAAGTATATTATCAAGTAAAGGATTCAAAGGATTATTTCAGTTCGAGTCGTTCGTGAACCAGACCAGTGCACAGGACGTCAGGACGTACGAAAGTATTCAGTGGATTCGATCAACGGATTAATTGATCAAGTCAATCGAGCTACTCCAAGAAGTGTTCTCAGAGGATTGGAATTAATTATACATATATGTGTATATATATATATATATTTCATTAATTGATAATTACTTGGATAAGAATTTAATTCAAGTAATTAACAAATCAATTAAAAAAATATATATACATATACATATATACCTCTGGCGCCACTTTTGACTTTGTAAGTCAAAGATCATCTTCACTTAGATTTTTCTAAGTCATTCACAAGGGAACACAGTGGTATTTGGCGCAAACTTTGACTCAGGAAGTCAAAGCTTGCGCCACATACAATGAAGAAAAGGCGCAACTATTGATTTGTTACTTAGAGAATTCTGAGTCCACTGTGATGCTCTCCAAGGCGCATCATTTGACTTTGGTCAAAGCGCAACATTTGACCAGGTCAAATGTTGCGCCTCTGTCTGTGATTCAAGCGCAGATTCACTTAGAATTTTCTAAGTACAATGGAAGAACTTCACTGTACTGTGTATTGGCGCAAGGATTGACCAAAGCGCCATCTTTGACTCCTGCACTCTACTACTTCCTGGCGCAACCATTGACCATGTAAGGCGCCATGTTTGACCTCTCAAGTTAGCACAACTTAGAATTTATTCTAAGTATTACAAATCATATACTGTGATGAAGTCAAAGCGCAAGGTTTGACTACAACTGGTCAGTGGCGCAACTTTGGCATTCTGGGGAGTTAGATTTATTTTGTTAAATCGAATCCGTCCAGGACGAACTCAATCCGTCCAGGACGAACTCGTTAACCATGGTTAGTTTATGAAAAGCCTATAAATATGTGAATTGTGTTCTCACAATTTAGACATCATCCTTCGGGATGAAATGGCCAAGTGCTCTGCACGGCTACTCCCACTATACACACACCCTAGCCTAGCTTTGTAATAGAAATATCAGTAGTGGTTAGAGTTTGTAATATTGAGAGTAGTGGCCATTGTAGCCGAACCTTCGGGTTTGGATTTATAGCACCTTCGAGGTATTTATCAATATACAGATATACCTTGGAAAATATTGTGTGTTGGTTTAATATTTTCATATCCTCAGAAATCGACCCAATAAATATCCGGAACACGAAACCCATTACAGGACTGCAATTTATTTATCCGCAAGATTCGAAAGAATTTTAAATTGTAGTGAGTATCGTATTCAACCCCCCCTTCTACGATACTTTGGACCTAACAGAATGAAGGAAATGGGAAGTTTTTACTTGGGTTTTCAGATAGCGACCTAGCTGGTGATGTTATAGATAGGAGGAGCACTGGTGGAATGTGCTTCTACCTAAATAAAAGCTTGATTTCATGGGCGTCGCAAAAACAGAGAATAGTCGCGCTATCATCTTGCGAGGCAGAGTATATGGCAGCTACGATAGCAGCATGTCAGAGCATATGGCTCCAGGGTCTGTTGGAAGAGATTACAGGGCAAAGAGTCGGACCAGTCATACTCCATGTGGACAACAGATCTGCAATAGAGCTAATGAAAAATCCAGTCCAACACGGGAGGAGCAAGCATATCGATGTCCGATTCCATTTCATCCGTGAGTGTATTGAGCGGGGAAAACTGGTGGTCGAATATGTGACCACGCATGAGCAAAGAGCGGATATTTTGACCAAGGCATTGGGAAAAGTTAAGTTCGAAGAAATGAGGAAAGTAATCGGCGTTGAGGATGTTGCTGGAATTGTCTGAAGTACCTGAAAGCATGTTTAGATTAGGGGGGAATGTGTTGGAATATTTAATCTAAACTGTTCAAATAAATTAGCTGTTAGCGTGGAAGTAGTTATTTGCATTAGCATGAAAGTAGGAGTTGAGTATTAGCTAATAAAAGTAGTAGAGTTGTGATAGGACGTTGCTTAAAGTAGTTAGGAGTCTGTGTTCATGTGGCTACTGCTTGTAGTTATCACTATCTGGTATTTTCTATATAAGTCTGTAAGCTGGTTCATTGAATTAATAAGAAATAAGCTACATTTTCCCCAGTTTATTCATACAAGTGTGTGCGTGTGTAGTGTGAGTTTCTAATAATACAGGTATGTGTTTGATGCTCGGTTCTTCTGTTTATCAGGAACTCAAGCAAACAAAAGGTTGTGACAACTGTGGAGGCTGAACTCCGTGCTATTGCTGACTCTGGTGTGAACTATCATGGCTCACATTTTTACTTGCTAAACTATAATTTCACCAAACTCTTCCACTTTTATTAAATAGTGACAATCAAGCCGTAATCCCATTTTCCATCCCAAAATCAGATATTTTGCACTTAGACTGTCATATTGTTCGTGACATGTTCAATCTAATCTTATCAAACCATTTATATATGTATTCATAAATTTATTCTATAATTTTATAGTGTGTGTATCTATATATGTATTCATAAAATAATATGTTTATATAAATTTATATAATTATAAAATATTATAGAACATAATATAATTTGAGTTCTAAATTTTAAAGGTAACAAATTTATATCAAAAGATAAATATAAATTAATATTTGAATAAATATAAATTGTCTTTAAAGACTTTAATTCTTAACTAATTTTTAAAAATTAATTTTTGATTTAATTTATATAAAAATAAAAAATCTGATTAAAAATCAGATTTTGATCCGTATACTATCCGTATCCGCATGGTATCTGCCTGATACGGATTCAGATATTATCCTTTCAAAAAAATCGGATTTGGATCCAAATATTGATATGAACTTTCACATTCATACGGATTCAGATATTATCCTTTCAAAAAAATCGGATTTGGATCCAAATATTGATATGAACTTTCAGATTCAGATACAACAGATCCGTATTCGAATTATCAGTTTGACCACCCTACTTTACACGGGAATCAATATGTTTAACTTTAAAATGTTACAACAAATTGTCATATTCATCGAGGAAGAGAGTGCCTATGATTAGGTTGTAGGTCATCTATATGAAAGAATATTTTGTGCTTCTGTTAGAACTAAATTTGAGATAAACTTAAAATTTCATTTTAGTCTTGAATCATTATTGTTAGGAGTATACACTTTGAGATATTTCAATCATCAATCATTGTTTTGAGAAGTTGAGGGATTAGTTCTTAGTATGGATAGATTTATGTGTAAATTTTTAGTTTTTTTATGATTGACCTCAACCAAAAATATTAAAAAAATTCAAGGTAATTTGAAGATGTACATAAATATATTTATGTTTATTTGCGTAAAAATTATATAATACTCTATTCATCCCCTTTTACCCGTCCTTTTCGGAGGTATTAGTCCATGGCCGTTTGTCTTTTCAAAACAATTTTTTTAAAATATTTTTTCAAATACCGTTAGAATGTAATTTCCAGTGTGCTACTAATATACACACAACACACTTTAATGCATCACAATTATTAGGGGCAGACAAGAAAACCAAAATCTCAATTAACAATTTTAAAGTTGCCTACTTTTTTCAATATGGACATGCAAAATGGGAATATGGAATTATATATAAGGAGTTTAAAGAGTTATTTGACATCCAATATATTAGTGTTTGAATTCATTAACTAATAAAAGCGCATATTGTGAGGCACCTAACACTCATCAAATATTCATACATTAAAATTTTAAAAAAAAACGGATGGAGCAAAAAAGGCTGAACCATATTTAACATGATTAAACTTAAAAGTAAAAGTATTTCAAAAGAATTTAAGGCATTGATTATTTGTATTTATTCTTATATGAAAAGTTTTAAGAATATAATACCTTGATTTACTCATCTATTTTGTACAATTTGTAACTCGACATGTGTCTAACATTAGAACACACTAGTCTCACCATTATTTCTTACTCATAAGCCTTGTGACCATATAACCACTAAAAGGCTGAAACCACATGTGCAATTTTTTCAACCTATCCTTTAAACACATGATTTTGAAATGGAAAGAACCAAAATAGATGATGAGATCCAGTAAAACCTCATTAATATATAGCCTCAAAATTTTTAAAACTGATATGATAAATCATCAATATTCATCTGTCTAAAGGGATGATTTGTCATAATTCAACATGCTAAAAAAGTAAAAGATATTTCACAACATATGTCATAGAGTAAAATAAGTTTAAAAGTCATTCGGTCTCTTAGTTCATTTACAAGAGTATAGATCTGGAGCAAAACAAACTAAATTCACATAAATGACTAAATTAATCCAAATATCAAAAAAATGGTAGATAGAAATCACAAGATTTAATTGATTAATTAAGACGATATGAGTTGAACGATGCCTTGGTCCTCTTACACTTAACGAATCTGATGAAACAACATGAATTAGGCATCTCATACAAAATTAGCATATGTGTGTGTGTGTGTGTGTGTGTATAGATAGATATATGAGATGTATATTTGATGATATACTATTAACACAAAATAGAAAGATGAATACCTCTAAATGCAAACCGGATTGTTTAATCGTGTGTCTAGTAATTGGACGTAGCCGCCGATTGATGAGGTTGAAGATTTTGATGTTTTACTTCGGTTGTCGCCGCTCAACTAATTATGATTATTTTTCAATTATATATAACGTTTATTGTTATTGAATTAATGGGCCTATTATTTTTTAAAAGGCCCTATTATTAACATATAATCACAATTGGGAGTTAATATGTACGTACAACAAAAGCCCAATTGAGATACAACTCCATGAAAATTGTTTCTCCTATAAACAAATAGTACCAGGCTAAATCCATTTTTTAATAAAAAAATAAACACGACCATAAATTCAAAACGGCCCTATAACTTAATAAATTAGCAAATACGTTGGTTGTTATCTGTAATTTAACTAAATAGGTATTTGATAAATTTATTTTGTTCATTAGGAGCCTTCATATCAGCAAATCTAGTTTTTAAGGAACTGACTTCTTCCTGAATGCGCGACGACAAATACCCTAACAGCGATGAACTGTCATCGTTAATTCGTCACACTGAAATATTTCCTCAAAGAAATGGAGGGAAAAATGGTGTCAAGTCTATCAGCAACCAACCCTTAGTTGCGACCAAACCTTATCGCTAAAAGTACCATATCACCATAGTATCAGTAATTGCACATGGTTGTTAAAAGCGACGTACCATATCACCATAGTATGAGTAACTGCACGCGGTTGTTAAAAACCGTCAAAAAAAAGATTTTGTCGCACCACATCTACGACCCGGAATATTAGCGTTCTAATGGCGGAGTAGAAAGCTCCACGTCATCAATTAGCTACAAAAATCAATCGCAGAAGGTGGTTGCAAATGTAATTCTTACTTGTTTTTATTTCTTTCGATATAGAGGTTTTTTTATGAATTATATCTTAAAAAAAATACTATTTTTATTTTATATTACCAGTTAATGAATTTTTGAATTATTTATATTAATTTACTTTTATTAAATAATATATATATATATATATATAGAATTAATTTATTATGAAAATATTATAAATTTACTAGTCTTTATCAAGATTGTTGAGCTTTCAGGTGAGTAACGAGGCAAGAGTTTGAAATATAAGTCTTATCTTATGTCCTCTAGTGAAATATTGAATTTTAAAAATTCAAATTCATTTTGGTGATGCTTATATTCGGACTTTGATAATGTTGGTTTTGAAAGTATTTTGGAATGAAAAAGAAAGAATATAAAGTTAATAACAAAGCTTTGGAATAATGTGGTTAGCATAACAGGCAAGAGAGTAGTATAGCTGTTAATGTCAATTAGATGCCTATTAGGAGCCCCATTTTGCACATGTGAAGAGTTTGGCCCTATTTGGAAATTAGCTGTTAGCGGATCCAATTAGCTGTTTTAACTAGGTGATTGAATACACTAATATTAGCTTATTTTAGTTATCAAATCTCTAAAACACCTCAAACCTCTAATTTTGCCCCAAACCTTTAAGTTCCAAACAAGACCTTTATGTCCAACATCTGACACAAATACTTTACTTAACTGTATCGTCCAATTATTTATAGAAATGCATTGTCTTATTAAATACTTTCAAGAAAAATATTTTTCAAAGAAAGGTTGGATTTATAAACTTTGAAAAACTAAGGTTGTTTTGATAATTTATCACACCCCTACGTCGCCTATCTTGAAAATATTCTATTCACTATTGTTTTTATTGAAACCAATTCTATTGTAATTGAAACACTCTTCTTAACTGAATTATATCCTACTATTATAGTTATACTTGCTTAGCAATCTTTTGGTCATTGTTGCTATTATTTATAACCTTTTGAGTTAGGATTGAAAATGGTCCATCTTTTGAGAAAGCACGTAGAGTTCAATTTCCATTTGGGAAGCATGTAGACTATCATTTGGATTATTCTAAGCTAGTGGTGGTTAGAGTTAGTTTTTTTAAGTTGTTGTATCATATATAAATTTTTGGTTATTAGCAATGATATTTTCTTAACAGCATAAATTTGATCATTTCAATTTTTGAACTATTCATATGAGTCAATTGGGTAGTCTCAACTATGTTTTGTGGATGAACTAAAAATTTTAAATTATATAATGAACATATAAAAAAATTAATCTTAAAAAATAAACTATAAACACTTCATAATATTGAAATAATTAATAATTTATAAAAAATTTATTATACTTCTTCGTTAATTATATTTCTTATGATTACTATTAAATGTGAATAAATATATTAATTATTACAAACAATAATCATTTTTAATGGCTATCATAATTAAATAAGTTCAAATCTTTTTTTAATAATTAATTTATTTTATGTTATTAATTTTAATAACTAACAATGATAACCTATATACATGTGAAAGATGAATTAGCGGCATACCTAACCGTCCATATAGAAATATCAAGCCATCCATGGAGTCAAATTTTGGTTCCTCCTGAAAAGACAAAATAAATAATCCAGATGATATCTTTGCTCTATTTTTAATATTTCTTATCTTAATATGATATTATATAATATGTAGAAAAGTTATTTTCATTTTACTTTATTTAAACTTGAATTTTTTTAAAATATTTAATTTTATAATTTGTGTTGAGTTTTCTAAATTTATGATATGAAAAATTAATAGAATAACATATAGTATATCCGTATGATTTATGATTTTTAGTGATATGAAAACCTAAAATAAAAAAACTTATAAATAGTACTCCCTCCGAGGAATTGTATAGGTTCACTGTTTGTATAAAGTTTAGTTCCATAATGTTTTTCTAAAATTTTCTTTGTTCGAATAAAAGTTTAAATATCAAATCAGAAAAAATTAAAAAATATATTATGGAATTATATTTTAAAAGAGTCTTAAAAAAGCCTGCCAAAAATTAATAGGTTTTCAACATTGTATTAAACAACTTACAATAATAATATTATTTTATATTGTAAGAATACTAATAAGTAAATTATTAAATCAATAAAACAAATTAACCACAACGAGCCTATAGATACTCGTTCTTGAATCTTTTTATGCTTGTATAATTTTTTGAATTTTTTGAATGTAATTGCTGAAATTTCAAAATTTTGCACCGTCTTTCAACATGCAAAGACAAGCATTCTCAGTTTTACAACCAAACACGCAATCGGTGACATCCAGGTCATCTAACATCACAAATGTATATAATCTTACACGGCAAGAACAACATTGCCACTTGTTTATCACGAGTTTCCAGAAACCTGGGAATGACATGTGTTCCCACAGCTCCGTGACTCATCCACATCTAAAAACAAGAACACAAATGCTATACATTAGCACCACACTTCTAATAAATAATGGCCCCATACAAAATTTCTCAATTTCTATATGACAAACATATTATATCTTTAGAGCAATAATGTACATATTAAAAAGCTTGATGTGTTTTCTGCAACATTTCGCATTAACTTCCCCAAATATGAAGAAAATTAACGAGCACCAACTAAATGCACATTAAAAGATGAAAACTAGTTGTGCAGGTGCTTTGTTGAAAGATATGTTCACTACAACAAAAAGGGCTAATTTCGACCGTCAAAATCCAGTCGTAAATAGCTATTTTCGACCGTTTCCGGTCAAAATTAGTTATATTCGACAGGAAATTATTTTAGACTAATATCATGGCGGGAAAAAGCGGGAGCGAGTGGTCAAATTTATGCGGTTGAAAATAACATTATTTTCGAACGCCTAACTTCGACCGGAATTATTAATGTCGGGTCGAACTTAGCCGCTTTACTTCTGGTGGTTCAGGCTTTGCATGAAATGATAAAGTGAACTTCTATCCAATTTTTCGAACTCACGTATGTTTTCCATGGAATTTGAGTGACGCACATGGTCGAATTCGTATTGAACGCAATTAATACTTGGTATGTATTAAGAAATCATAGTTTTTTCTTTTTATATTAATTGAAGGAAGAAAACATTGTTTAATATGGAACAAGTGATAATCAATTAAATTATATAGGCCTATATGTGTAAAAGAGCTTACCACTTTCTTAAGCCTGCCTCCACCTCCTCTTGACGCGTATATCACTACATTCTTCTTCAAAGTCCAAGTCCTCAACCACGTTGACAACCTCAAATATGGTGGTGTGTCGGATAGTTGGCATATCATTTGGTGGATCTTGAGGTTGAGATAGTATTTCCTCCTTTATCACCGGACCCTGTGATGACGGAGAATATCCTGAAGGTTCTACTGGTAGTAAGTCACCGGCCACAAGACCTGCTACACCATTGGTTCTTTGTTATCCGATAAAGTTCAGACACTAGCCTAGTCTTATGTTTGTGTCGACGAATCTGTCGTTTTTGTTCAACCCAACCTTTCGTGGGAGCAGAATCATCATCTGGGACATCAATCACCACATTGTTTTCTTCTGAAATTACATATTCAAGAAAGGCTCAAACAAAGAGGATAAATGGCTACAAAGAAATGTGAGAGCTTGCAAACAATCTACATGATAGTATCAACTATCAACTATGTGATATCCCTCAAATCCGGGAGTGTGGATTTGGTGCCACTAAAATAAAAACAAATTAAAACCTGTATTTTTGAAAGAAAGTAAGATCAAATATTTTTGAAAATTACCAAACTGAATAATATATTGAATTTCATTCCTCATTTTTCTTGAAATATCATGAATAAAAATAATATAACAATTTATGAAAATCCGGATCGTCACAAACTACCTTTGATGACTTTGTCTAGTGCTTTACTTAAGGAAATAGCCCTTATGTAAATCTCCAAACTTTCCTCTTCCATCGGTTGATTTTCATCAGCATCTCCTAATTACAACGTATAATTTAGTAGAAATAAACAAACTACATATATTGTCACATAGGCCTAAATATACAATAAAGCTAGCATCTTACAAGTATGTGTATCTTTGTGGGGGTGAGTCTATGGTTTCTCTCTACATTTATACGTAATATGTGAAGCTGTGAAAGCTAAATTTAGTGTTCGGAAAAACTTTAAAATCATGTACCAGTGGTGACAGTTGCATTCTTAATTGGTGATTTGTTGGCCGCCACTTCATTTGAATTTGGTTGCAATGGAAGGAACTCACCGCGTTCCTCATATTGCTTTCGAGTATTCTCAGCAATGTATTTTTTTGCGGCACATGAGAAAATTAAATAACTTATTTCCGGTTGTTTAATATCATCCAATTTGATTAACTGCGCCGCAAAGCTAAACATAATATATGATCAAGTTGATGGCTAGCTATAGAAAGTAAGAAAGATTAGAACATTTCACAATAAAGTAAAAGAGAGAATACTGAACTTGTTGGTACAATTTAATAACAATTAACATCAACATTGAGTTGATTCGAATTTCTATGAGTTTTTAGATCGTCGTCAAAAATGTTTGTTTATCCAAATGTGTAATATGGCCGCCGCATAGCCAGTGTATTGGCATCTGACACTTAAAATTTGAAAATAAGACATTTTTATATTTATTTTTGTTAGAGAACCAAAGATTTGCACCTAGAAATCTATAGAATATATCCTAATATGGGAGAATATAATGGCCTGACTAAAAATAAATGCAAATAATAGATGTAAAAGGGAAGTTTTGAAAAAATTGAGTTAGTACAAAATTGTTTTCATAAGATTTGAGTATAGCTATAGCAGAGAATGGAGCGCATATCTTGAGCTTCATTTTCTAATTTGAGATTTTCATGAAATCTTTCATTAGTTAAGCCTTGAATTTTCTTATCATAAAAAACCACATGAATTGGTTCCATAACAATGTTGATTCTCAAATTGTACATTCTGTAGAATTTTCCACCAGAGTATCCAACAAAAATAGCTTCATCTGCTTTGACTTCAAATTTTCCTAGGTTTTCACCTTGATTTCTCAGAACATAGCACTTAGACATGAAGAAAGCTAATTGATGGCGTTTTCCCTTTAAAAAGTTGAAAGGGAGTCAAGTTATGAGACTTGGTAATTAGAGAGATATTTTGAGTGAAGCAAACAGTGCTCACACCTTCAGCCCAAAATTAGGTTGGCAATTGTGCTTCATTTAACATGGTCCTTGCTGCTTCAATCAAGGTTCTATTCTTTCTCTCAACCACACCATTTTGCTGAGGTGTTCTTGGTGCAGAGAACTCATGAACAATTCCTTTTCCTTCACAAAATTTTTTCATCATTACATTCTTGAATTCAGTTCTATTGTCAGTTTTGATTCTTCCAACCTTGACTTCTGGATTATTATCTAATGCATTGATGTGATTGATAATGATTTGCCCAGCCTCATTCTTAGTTGCAGGAAGAAAGTCTAAGTGAATTTTGAAACATCATCAACAATCACAAGACAAATTTTTTTTTTTCTTGGAAATGGACATGATATTGACTGGTAAAAATAAATCCATATGTAGAAGTTAAAGTGGCTTCACAATTGATGACTGAATTTTGCTTGTGAAAGAGCTTCTCTTTTGTTTACCTTGTTGACAAGCAGCACACAAGTCTTCCTTGGAAAATTTCAGTCTTGAAATTTCTCTAACCAGATCCTTCTTGACCAAGTCATTCATTGTCTTGAAATTTAAATGAGATAATCTTTTGTGCCATAGACAACTTTCATGAGAGCTTGCTTTGCTAAATAAGCAAGTGATAGAGTCTGACTTGACTGAGTTGAAATCATCTATGTACACATTTCCTTTTCTTTGACCAATTAGTACCACTTTGTTTTCTTCTCTCTTGGTGACAACACAAGCTACAGGATTGAAATTAACTTTAAATCCTTTGTCACAAATTTGACTAATGCTAAGCAAATTATGCTTAAGACCAGACACCAATACAAATTCATCAATGATGACATTTTCTTTTGCAATCAAGCCATGTCCCATAGTATATCCTTTGTTGTCATCTCCAAAGGTAATGCTAGGGCCAACTTTCTCTACCAACTTTGTGAGTAGGGAGGAATCTCCAGTCATGTGCCTGGAGCAACCACTATCTAAGTACCATAGATTCTTCCAAATTCCTTTGGGTCAAGGTTTGTTAGGCTTCACAACCTTTTCTTCAATCTCCACCCACTACAAGAAAAACGGCTATTTTCGACCGTCAGATTCTGGTTGAAAATAGCTATTTTCGACCGGAACGGAGATGGTCGAATATAAGCTAGTCGAAATTAAACACCCGGTCGAAAATATATAATTTCGACCAAAAACGGTCGAAATTAATTTCGACCAAATTTAGTCGCAATTATAAATTCGACCGAAATTTAAAAATTTTCAAAAATTCAAAAATTTGCCAAAATATTTCAAAAAATTCAAATTTAACGCCCAAAAAAGTATAATTTCGACCAAATTCGGTCGGATTTAGCATACCACATTTTAAAAAAAAATAGCAGCAGAATCTGCTGCTCTGTTTTGCACACAATTTTCAACAACTTTCATCATATTTCACAATAACCGACTTGGCCCGGAGGTATAATCGGTCAAAATGAATTTACAACTCCATCTGGAACATCAAAATCTACATAACCAAACCTTAACAAACAACCTCCCTTTATATGTAAAGAAGCCTAATTTTGAACTACATATTCTGCCAAATCTTTCTATCCTTCATCTGGGTCCTTGTTGACGGGTTTAGGTGGCGAAGGGAGACTAAACTGGAAGGCCATGGAAAAACAAAATATTGTCAGAATAACATATATGTATAGTGTAATGAGATTAGTTGATAATAACCATTTACACTTGCTGGGAGAGAGTGAGAATGCTACCTGCAATTTTGAGAAACCGGCCAAGATGATATAGATGATCTTTTCAATATTGGAGGCAAAGACATGAAACGCCTCCATCCCTGGAGCAAGATTGGCAGATCAAGAATTACCTCTGTTGATTTCTGGTACTTGCCGCATTCTCGGAGAGCCACCATTGTTGTAATGTATTTGTTGTGAAAAGCTGTAACAGCAGACTTCAGTGTTTGAGAAAGCATTCTATGTAGTGCAGGGAGCAGAAAGGGGAGACGGGGGAGGAAGGTAGAGTGTGGAGAGGAGTGGAGTGAGAATTGGGCTACTACTAATGGTTTTTAACATAGTATAATATAATAGGTCTGTCCTTTTCTTGTAAATAAGTACAGTACTACTTGGTATAAAACGCTTGCACGTATGGTATAAAAAGGAAAAAAAAAGAGATTTATAAAATATAAAAAGATTATCTAGATTAGATGATATATTAATATAATATTAGTACAACAGATTTTCTGTTGTAAAAAATTAGATGAAAAATTAATAAAAATATTATAAGATGGATAAAGTGTTAATGTAAAATACACAAACAAAATATTATATAACAATGAAGTTATATAAATTTAGTGTAAATTATATAAATTTCTTATAATATTCACGATATTAAATTTGAATTAATTTTATTTAAGAAGAATATTATATAACAATGAAGTTAATATCTTTTATTTCATATTAATATTAAGTATAAAAATTTTATAGTATTAAAATACTTATAAATATGACTTCAACAAGATCACTCATGATTATATTTGTTCTTATAGATTTGGTGTAAATTAATTATTTGTGTCATGTTATGAACAGTCCCGATATTTCAAACGAGAGAAGTTTAAAGAAACGGAGGGAGTAGTGTTTATTTTCAGATTGGTATTTGGAATTTTTTAAAAATAATTATCGATAATCTAATCTTATATGTGTTAAGATCAATATATTTTAGTCATATTCCTAAAATTTCAATAAATATTAAATCTATACGATTTGAAATTTTAACAGTCAACTTATAATTTGACAAGTACATCTATCTAAACAGTGTATACTCGTGATTTTGTAGTTTGAACTTTCCTAAAAATAATTATCCATGATCTAACCTTATAGATGTTAATATCAACATATTTTAGTACTATTCCTAAAATTTCAATAAGTATTAAATTTATATGATTTGGGATTTTAATAGTCAACTTATAATTTGACTAGTACATTTGAATGGTGTATAATCCTGGTTTAGCGGTTTGAATTTTTTAAAAATAATTATCGATGATCCAACCTTATAGATCTTAAGATGTATATAGTTTAGTCATATTTCTAAATTTTCAATAATTAATAAATTTATTTGATTTGATATTTTAAGGGTCAATTGATAATTTGACCATTACATTTAAATTGTGTATACTCCTGGTTTGTTAGTTTGATTTTTTTTTAAAAATAGTTATGGATGATCGAATCTTACAGATGTTAAGTTGTATATATTTCTAAAGTTTCAATAAATATTAAATTTATATGATTCGAGATTTTAACAGTCAACTGATAATTTGACTATTACATCTAATTAAATGATGTATACGCCTGGTTTAGCAGTTTGAATTTTTTTAAAAATAATTATCGATGATCCAACCTTATAGATGTAATGATAGACATATTTTAGTCATATTCCTAAATTTGAATACATTATTAAATTTATATGATTTGAAATTTGGACAGTCGACTGATAATTTGACTAGTACATCTAAATATTGTATACTCCTAGTTTGTTAGATTGATTTTAAAAAAAAATAATTATCAACGATCCAACCTTATAGATGTTAAGATGGATATATTTTAATCATATTCTTAAAATTTCAACAAATATTAAATTTATATGATTTGAGATTTTAAAAGTCAACTGATTATTTGACTATTACTTTTAAATCGTGTCTGATCGTGGTTTGTTAGTTTGATTTTTTTAAAAATAATTATCGATGATCCAACCTTACAGATTTTAAATTTATTAATTTTAATCCTATTTTTAAAATTTCAGAAATTGTTTAATAATTATGATTTGAGATTATAAGAGTTAAGTGATAATTTGACTAGTTCTTTTACTAGTGTTTAGTCCGGAATTGTCATTTGAATTTTTATGAAATAATTATCACTGATCCAATCGCAAAAAATTATTATCCATATATTTTAGTCATATTCCTAAAGTTTGATAAAATATTAATTTATTTGATATAAGATTTTAATAGTCAACTAGTATGTCTAATCCAGCTTTAGTCCAGTCATATCTTGTATGATTGAATAAAAAAAAATTATGAAAACACATAATAAATGATATTCTTGTTTGTCTTAATTTTTATGTTGGTCTATGCAAGAAGTTGTATTAAACTAGCTACATTTGTGATTTTATAAAAAAATATAAATTCAATTATACGTGGCCGATTTAATAATTTCGACCATTTCTAGTAGAAATTATTAAATTCGACCAGAAAAGGTCGAAATTGTTAAATTCGACCAGAACTAGTCGAAAAGGTCGAAATTAGTTCCAAATTTTTTGAACAGAATTAGGCGGTAATTTTCCCGCTCAAATTTTTTGGTCGGGAACTTTCCCCCTTCATTTTGTGCTCGAAATAAATTCGACCAAAAGTGGTCGAAATTATTAAATTCGACCAGAAATGGTCGAAATTAATAAATTCGACCGAAACTAGTCGAAATTAATTAGAATTTGTTTGGGCGGGAACTTTCCCACCTTTATTTTCCCCTCAAAATTTTCGACCAACTAAAAAATGGTCGAACTTATGTCCATTTTCGACCAACTAAATTCGACCGGAAATATTTTTTGACCGACTTTGGTCGAAATAAATAATTTCGACCATTTACGGTCGAAAATAGCCGCCGGTCGAAATTAACCGGTCGAAAATAGCCGCTTTTCTTGTAGTGACCTCTCCCTTAGAAAGATTTAACTCAATCTTTGGTTTAGGTTAAGACTTTAGAGTATCAAAATTGTTCAGGGCAGTAGGCAAATTTGTCATTTGAGGAACACATGGATTTTTCATAACATGCATGCTTGAATGAAATTGAGACATATTGAAAGCATTGAAATATGGATGGAACATGTATAGGATGCTAGGATGAGCATAAGGATTTTGAGATAATAAACCACGCATCATGTCCATAGCAGGCATGTGCATATTTGAAACAGATGGCATAGACATAGGCTTTGGAAAAAGTAGGAGTAACCATAATTTTACAATATGTAGATAAATGATTAACACTATCACATTTACTTCAAGTTTTTTAGGAGCACTAGCTTTGGGAGTGTAATTGTTGTGCTTCTTAACTCCAATTTTACCATTCCTATTGTTTCTCTTCTTTTTAGTCTCAACTGGCATAGTCTCTATAGCATCCAATTTCTCCTTGAGTTTCTTATCAGAAAAGTGACCTATGTTCACACTCTCATTAGTTCTTGAGGAGTTGCTCTCTCCTTTGACAAAGTTCTTGTTAACAGGTCCATATTTCTTGTTAAGCTTGTTGAGAGTCTTTTTGCCAACTAATGAGTTATTTTTCAACGGATATCTCTCATCCGAGCTTTTAGTCTTCAACGAATGATCAATACCTCTAAGCTCATCAGTTGAACTGGCACATGAGATCTCAAGGATTCTCTTGTCTCTTTTCCACTCATTTTCAACAAATGTCTCCTTGCCTTGAATGTTGATGATGTTTGCAGAAACATCTCTCCGAGACTTCCACCTAGCAATGATCTCCTGTTCTTTTTCAAGCTATTTCTTATTGATTTCTTTTCTTTTTAAAACAGTCAAGAGATTATCCTTGGCTGTTTGGCACTCAATTTTCAATTTCTCAAACTCAATAAATTGAGTTTCTAACAAACTGTTTCTATCACTTAGAAAAGTGTAATGTATATTACTGTAACGTGTTAATATTGATTAAAAAAAAAGTTAGCCTTTTACTTGATGTGTGGATTTTGTTGTCAAATGTAGTCAAATTATGTGGCCTTTAATCCAATACTTACCCCGAAACATGAAACTATTTTAAAAAAAATCATTTTGAACCATCCAACCGTACGCATGTTATTGTAATGTGTTAATACTGATTAAAATAAATTATAAAAATTTAGCCTTTTATTTGGTATGTTGATTTTGTAGTCAAATGTGGTCAAATTACTTAGCTTTTAATCCAATATACTTATCTAAAACATGAAACTATTTTTTAATTATTCTTAATTGTTACTCGGCATATGTTTACTCTGTCTTCACCTTATTTTACATGCAATATTCTAATTTTAATCTTAACTTACAGAACCTAATATGCATTTAATATTGTGATGTTTAATTAATTAAAATAATCCGAACTACTTATATGGACGAGATTGTTTTTATATTTTGTATAATAATATAAAGTTGATATAAATTAAAATGTTCGTTATAAGATCAGGAAGAAATTCTATTGGAAATTATTCAAAATTATTGGAATTTTTTAAAAATTGTTTGAAATATTTGGGATATGTAATCTTAGTTTATGAGCTTAATTTCCAATTTTTAAATAAGAAGAATAATATATCACAAAGTATAACACTATTTTCTAGGAATATGTTATCAATTATATATCAAAAAAAAATTTGTGTTTTAAAAATATATAACTTTGGAAGCTTTCTTCATATCAATTTCTTCCACCCGTATACTAAAAATCAACAAATGCTATGTCATCCATAATAATCTTATAGGCGGCTAAAAAACTCAATCCACTATGTGTTGAAAACATGATTGAATGAGTAGGGAAATTGTGGGAAAATCATACATACTTATTTCAATGGTGGGTTATTTGTAATTTAATCATATTTTTATTTTTTATTTATTTGACTTTTTTTTATGGTAGGTGTGGTGGTGGTGAGAATTTCTTTTTGCACTCTGCCTAGTAGTTTAATCCAGCGGTAACTAGTAGTTGGATTGAGTAGAATGAAATTAAGAAATGTTTAAAAATTGTTCACTAGTTTGACTAAGATATTGAACGGTATAAATAAATTTAAAACTTAATGTGTATGGGTTAGAATTTAGTTGGGCTTGATTAAGAAAAAGGTAAAGTCCAAGATTGGATATTTGTTGAACCAACCCACATACATCTTACCCTAGCTTTTATAAGTTGCGGATGCCTAAAAGCAAAGCATAACTCCGCCGCACTCCTCTATCCCATGAACCTATGTTAAACCACTCTACCATAAATTGATTTTCCTAAACTCTATTGCCTCTAAAATCTATTTCAACTCACAAACCTAAGGGTCCTCACCAACATAAGGGTGGTTTATAAGGTAATGGCTCATATAATTCATGTCATTTGCTACACGCTGTGAAATCTTTATTTGTATGGCTTGTGCCTATTTATATATGTATAATTATGTCTTTAGATTTTTCATATAAGTATTTTTGTATCATGTACTTTGATGTTTGTAAATTTAAAATATATACATCTATGATAGAATTATTTTGATTTCATCTGTTTATTGATTTAGTGACTTGAAATTTTTTGTTGTATTCTAGTTCACTTGTATCATATATATCTTTATAATTAAATGTTGTTCACTTTGATAATGCAAAATTCAATCTTGATATTTATTAACAGCAGCTCTGGTGATGAACAAAGTAACTTTATGAACAATGAAGAAGGTGGAAGACCATCCATGGCCCCCATCCACAGGCTTTAGAAAAAGGTGAGCTATTATACACATATTCAACTACAGAACTTATCTCATTACTTTTAAATACATATAAAGATTATTATTATTCTTTTTTCACTCAACCATGCCTAGATTAAATTTTATGTGAAACAAAACCGGGTTACATAAGTATATAACTATTTTAAGATACTTGTCACTTGAAATATTTGCTAATTTCTTATTTTGCAACTATTTGTTTGAAGTGTTGTTGGATCACATTCTCCTCACCATCCCAACGATGGTTGATAAGGTAATCGCTCGTACAACTCATGTTATTTGTTACATGCTTTGAAATTTTTATTTGTATGGCTTGTGCCTATTTTTGTATGTATAATTATGTGTTATGCTTTTTTATATAAGTTTGAATTATAATATTTTTGTATGTTTTCTATTAAGTTTATAAATTCAATATATATACATCTATGATAGAATTATTTTTCTTTTATTTGTTTATTGATTTAATGATTAGAAATCTTTTGTTGTATTACCATTCAGTTGTTTCATAAATATCTTCATAATTACATGTCAAGTCACTTCGATAATGCTAAATTCAATCTTGATATTTATTAACAGCAAGCTCGTGATGAACAAAGATGGAGAAGGTGGGCCAAGTCAAACTAAAAACAAAGGGGAAGCAAATTAACCCGAAGATACAATGGGCTTGGCAACATATGTAAATACTACACCAGCAGGTGATACCGAGCCCCGAAATGATGACTCATTGGACCTTTTAAGGCAATTATAGATCATGGGAGAACAATATATGGATACTACACAAGTAGGTGCACCTACTGAGCCTTCAAATGATGCCAAACCGCCTTTTCTTGACATCACCGAAGATTCACCGAAAACTAACAAAGCACGTATGGAAGAGCACCATAGAGGTGATTTAATTTTATGTTCCCTCTTATGAGTTGAGTTGTTAACTTTAATAATACTAACACAGATCTTTCCCTAGCCATCCTCCCTCGACAAGCAGCAGCCGGAACTATTCCAAAGCAACGACGCAGGCCTTGTTACAGGTGATTGATAATGACGATGAGGACATTGATGACATTTTGCATTTAAAAACTTCTTATGATGGTGCAACTAATCATTGATCTTATTGGTTGTCTATACTATTTTGGAAAGCCCATGAAGCTATAGAATTCTAGCTACAGACTTCATAAGAACGGGCCATTTATGGGTTTTCCAAAACATGATAGACAACCCATAAGATCAATGATTAGTTGCACCATCATAAGAAGTTTTTATATGCACAATGTCATCAATGTCCTCATCGTCATCACCAATGACCTGTAACTAGGCCTGTGTCGTTGCTTTGGAATAGTTCTGGCTTCTGCTTGTGGAGGGAGGATGGCTAGGGAAAGATCAGTGTTAGTATTATCAAGGTTAACAACTGAACTCATAACAGAGAACATAAAATTAAATTACCTGTGCGGGACTCTTCCATACCTGCGTTGTTAGTTTTTGGTGAATCTTCGGTGATGTCAAGAAAAGGCGGTTTGGCATCATTTGAAGCCTCAGTAGGTGCACCTACTGGTATATTGTTCCGAGTCATCATTTGGGGGCTCGGTATTACCTGCTGATGTAGTATACACATATGTTGCGAAGGCCATTGTATCTTCCTGTTATTTTACTTCCTCTTTGTTTGTAATTTGACTTGGCCCACCTTCCCCATCTTTGTTCATCACCAGCTTTCCGTTAATAAATATCAAGATTGAATTTAGCATCATCAAAGTGACTGACATGTAAGTGTGAAGAAATTTTGGCGAAATTTGAGTATTTAAAAAAAATTTAAAGACAGTCTAGCAGGCAAGCACAATCATAATCATGAATACAAATAAATGTAGAATCTCTTGGCGTTCTTTGCTGAATCAATTCTGAATGATAAATGGAGCATCGAATTTTTATCAAATAAACTAATGTTAATGTTATATATGTTCACTGCTTTTAAATCCACCGCGAGTAATTTTTCTTCATTGAAAAGTAATAACATAATGATACATACTTCAAACGAACATACACATAAATAATAAAACAACCCAATGAATATACCTAAGAAGACAATATTAAGATTTTCAGCTCATTTTATTGGTAATATATTTTGTAATACAGCGAACCCAAGTCAGGTACAAGTTATACAATAATTTAATGCTAAACCTTTTTTTAACATCACCCTAGTTTGTTATTTAATGGATGTTGAAATATAATGATACTGTAGATATTTTATTTACTTAATGGTTATTTTATATGCATTATCGTATCTTTTGAGTGAGATATTAATTATTCTAAATTAACAATACAATACATACAGCCATCAAGAATTTGATAAAGCTAATGTTGTAAATATTTTTAGTCTGCTGATCAAACCGATGTCTAAGCAAATGACATCTTTATTCACCCATACATGGCGGCCAAAATTTTCTAGAGCTTGGCTAAAAACCGATGTTTATTGCAGTGTTTTTGGTAGCGATCCTAGTATATGAGTTCTTGAAAGGTGAAAGGTTATGGGTGGATTAAACTTTTTGATTTTGCTGACCATATAGGCAAATCGTGTATCCTAATTAATACTTCATACCAGGAGTCTTCTTGCCTCAGAAGTAAGGCTACATGTGCACTACCATACTAATAAGAGCAAAATCTGCTTACATAGGAATAGGAATATGAAAGTGGTAAGCTTGTTTATTAAAATATTAATATATACAAGAATTTGACCTAGATCTATCATCCATCACAATATAGTGGTGATGATAAAATACATACTATATAAAAACACCATGGGCTGCTTAGTAAACTAACCTTATACCTCTCCTCCGTCAAGAGGGAGACATCGTTATGGACAACATGAAAATTCCTTACCTCTCATTACATTTATGAGTGAAATCATAAATTTATGTACATGTGGTATTGAATTCTCCCTGCAACTTTCCATCTCTAAACTATAAAAACCTAGAAGCATTAAGTTTTCCTTCCTGTGATTGGTTCCTTCAAATTATCTTTCTGACTCAAAAATTGAGAAATTAGTGACTCTATTTTATAAGATTAGGTTTAAAGAAGCATGCAAAATTTAAACAGTTCTTGAATATCCCTGCACAACAGATTTCATAGTAGTAGTATAAGTGTCTTTTCAATTGTTTTATCTTTCCTAAAGTGGTAAGAGAGGCAAAACTTGAGTGAGCTTATGGTGTATGTGTATCATGAAGAGTTGAACTGTAATCTATGTGTATTTTTCATTTAGCCCCGTCATTTTGTTATAGTGGTCTATTCCGCCAATTCCATTCCAAATGCAAATCGAAACATAGTACATTGGTGCAACTATCACCACAGCCACCTCAACTCCAACCCCAGCCCTCTTACTTCTCTCCCGCTGCCTTCCTTCTCCTTTATTTCTCCAAAATCTCAGAACTGCAAACTCTTAACTGCTGAATAGAAAAGCCATGGTGGTCGCCATAGCAGCTAGATTAGTCGTCCGATTTGTCGGAGCTCTGCCTAGAGATTTGCGTTTGACATAATGCTGATAATTGGTGTAGATGTGGTGGTTAAGGTGTCGTGACGGTGATTGAGATGGTGATGATGTTGTGGTGTTATTATGGCGGCGGCAAGGACTGACGATAAGATTTTGGTAGCAGATGTGAGGTAGCGGGTAATGTTGATGATATATACGGTGAAATATTGATAAATTTTAGTGATTAATATGATATAAATTGGTGATTTTTGCACCATATATTAGTGATGTTGGCAATATGAATTAGTGATTGGTGGCTGAATCTAGGAATTATATCTCGAAATTAATGGTGGTAAGTAAAAATCATGACGGTGATTGAAGGAAGGCTGGGGTGGCGGTGGGGCTGGTGCTGGATGGGGATGGAGCTGAGATATAACTGAATAATCACTGAATATAACTATTCCAGTTACTAGTTTCTGGTTTTTAGTTTAAGGGAGTTTGTAGTGGATTAAGCCCCCATATATATATAAAAAAGTTATATATATTTATAATTTTAATTTTTATAGGTAGAGTTGAAGGGCTATTCTTGACCATGGATCCATCTTAGCCATGTTTTTTTCCTCAGTTATTAACAACACTACAACAAAACCGGCTGTTTACGACGGAAATTTTAGGCTAGTTCCGTCGTAAATACATGTAATTACGGCAAAAAGTTTTGGTCATTTTTATAGCGGTCTAAAGTCACTTGCTTGTTCCACTTGCATACACCGACACCACTGTTCATGATTTCTTGATCTTCTTGACATCTGAAGCTTCATTTTTGGAGATCCATAAGTGGGTTTCTTGATATTAATACGGGCTTTTTGATTTCTAATCTTTAAGATTTTTGCTCACAGCCCATTTGCTCAGATGCTTCCTTTCGCTCAGTTTCTGCCATTGAGATTCCTGAAAAGTTTTTAAATTTAGCTCAGAGCCCATAAGTGTTTGATTGGATGGTGAGTATATGGAGAAAGACAGTATTTCAGCTTAGTGTATGACTGGGTGGCTTGCTATCCTTGGTAATTACCTGGAAATCTGGAATTATGGTTTGTTGTGGAATGTAAATTTTGTAAAACAGAGATGAGTTTTCCTGTTATAGATCGGGCACATGTTTTATTTGCTATGCTAATGACCATATTACTCCTTATCTGCATTTATTATAGAATGTCCAGCCCTGCAATGCCACTTTAGCATTGCCAAACGGTCAGACTGCCAAGGTTACTCATGTGGGTTCTGTCCAAGTATCATCTATTATCACTTTGCACTGTCTTATGTGTACCTACCTTCCCATATAATCTTTTATCCATACCAAAGTTAGTAACAAGTACCCCATATAACATTGTTTTCACTAGCTCTAGTTGTTGTCTTCAGGATCCTATCCACAGGAGGATGATTCTAGTTAGCATGCTAGATTGGGGCATGTTCCCTTACAAGTGCTTAAACATTTACCTTTACCTAAGACATGTATGGAATTACCTGTCTGTGACAGCTTCTTTGAAGCAAAACAATCTAAGTTGAGTTTCTCTCATAGCAATTCTAAAAGTACGGCTTGTTTTGATTTACTTCATGCTGATTTATGGGGTCCATATATGCACAAAACTCATGGCAACTGCACCTATGTGAATAGGTCTAGATACACTTGGACCTTTCATTTGTCTGAAAAATCTCAAGCATCTACAGTCCTTATTCAGTTTTTAGCCTATGTCAAAACTCAGTTTGGTAGAGTGGTAAAAATTCTACGGTCGGATCACGGCACTGAATTTGTTAATACTACAATTAGTATGCATCTAGCTGCCTTAGGTGTGCTGCATCAAAAGAGTTATGTGTAAACCCCACAACAAAATAGTATTGTTGAACGGAAACACCGTCACTTACTCCATGTTGCCAGAACTTTATGACTACATGCAGTCTTGCCCATACATTTTTGGGGAGATGCGCTCTTAACTGCTACCTACTTAATCAATCGTACGCCGACCCCAGTGATGCAGGGCAAGATACCTTTTGAACTGTTGTTCAATCAGTAGCCTCTGTATAGTCACCTCAGAGTATTTGGATCACTCTGCTTTGCCTCTATTCTCCTAAAAACCACCTGACAAATTTGGTGCACGTGCTTTTAAAGGAGTTTTACTTGGTTATTGAACATTAGTTCTTGGAAGGTGGTTATTACATGGCCTGTTCAGTTTTTTGAGACTATATTTCCATTTAAGGAGATTAAGTCTTCTCCTTCCACTACTTTGTTTCCAGACCTTCAAGTGCTGGTTGATCCACTTGAGGATACTCTCTTCTCAACATAAGAAAGAGATAGTCCCCCAACAAGTAATTCTCCGGATAATTCTTTGTCTCCAATTGATTCAGGTTGGGTGTCTTCCAGTGAAGATACTACGAATGTTAATTCTCCTGGAGTTTCTAGTCCAACTGTGCGTTCACTAGTCATAAAGCATGTACGACCCACTCAAACACGCGTTGTTCCTCAAAAACTCAAGGATTTTGTGGGATTACCATTGACAATGCAGGCTAACATAGTATTGTCTTCAACCTATCAGGCCTTTACATCTAATGTGGCCAAGATTCCTGAACCCTATTCATATCAGGCTGTGCAATCACCAGAATGGTGTACTGCAATGGCTTCTGAATTAGCTGCTTTGGAGGCCATAAAACTTGGGTTATTACTCCATTACCTGCTAACAAGAAGCCTGCTGGGTGTCGCTGGATATACAAAGTAAAATACTGTGCTGATGAAAGTGTGGAGCGTTATAAAGCTCGCTTGGTGGTGAAAGGTTACACGCAAACGGAGGGTCTTGATTATTTCGAGACGTTTGCACCAGTTGTCAAAATGACAACTTTACGCACTTTATTAGCTGTTTTTGCTGTTCAAGGTCGGTCACTTACTTAACTTGATGTTACAACGGCTTTTCTTAATGGTGATTTAAAAGAAGATGTGTATATGTCACTTCCTCTGGGGTACTCTGTTTCGCCTACAGTGTTGCAAAAATATCAAGGTCAGCGTCTAGTTTGCAAACTTCTAAAGTCTATCTATGGACCTCACCAGGCGCCTCGTTGCTGGTTTACAAAATTGTGTTCAGCATTACTTGACTTTGGTTTCAAACAATGTGCTTGCGATCACAGTATGTTTGTGTTTACACAACAAGGCTCCATTACTGTCTTTCGGGTGTATGTTGATGATATGGTTTTGGCTGGTAATGATCAAGGCACCATGACAAAAGTCAAACTATTTCTTTCCACTCGTTTCTAGATTAAGGATTTGGGGCATCTTAAATATTTTCTTGGTCTTGAGTTAGCTCGTTCTTCTCAAGGTATTTACCTGCACCAGAAAAAGTATATTCAAGATTTGTTAACTGATGTGGGTCTTCTGAATTGCAAGTCCTCAGTTATTCCCTTGAAACAAAATCAAGGTCTACTTACTGATTTATCTACAGAACCTGATTTTCATGATGTTTCACTATATCGCAGGGTCATTGGTCGGCTAATCTATCTTACGATTTCTCGACACGATATTGCATACACTTTGAATAGGACTTCTCAGTACATGTCCAAACCTAAGGTCTGTCATTATCATGTTGTGCTCAAGATTCTTCGCTATCTCAAGGCAACAGCGGGCCAAGGCTTGCTCTTCTCTGCCTTTAGTTCTCTCAAACTTACTGCTTTTAGCGATGCTGATTGGGTAGCCGGTAGAATTACTTGACGTTCCGTCACAGGTTTTTGTGTTATGTTGGGTGCCTCTTTAATCTCCTGGCGCTCTAAGAAGTAGCCCACAGTCTTGAGGTCTTCCTCTGAAGCGGAATACCGTGCAATGGCTGATACGAATTGTGAACTCAGTTGGATTTTAGCCTTGCTTGCTGACATGCACATAATCTATCTCACGCATGTTACTCTATTCTGTGATAATTTTCATATCGCCTCCAATCCGGTTTTCCATGAGCGTACAAAACATATTGAGATTGATTGTCATCTTGTTCGAGAAAAGCTTACCAAAGGGATCATTTCTAATGCTTATCTTCCTACACTACAACAGCCCGCTGACTTATTCACAAAAGCTCTTGCTTCGGGTCATTTGGCGTATCTCTTGTGCAAGTTAGGTGTTGTCAATTTCTTCCCAACATCTAACTTGAGGGGGGATGTAAGCACCACAGAGTGTGCTATAGGACATTAGTACAGTTGGAATAAGCACAAGTTTGTTAGAGTTAGATAAAATTCTATATAGATACAAGTTTGTGTATATAGCTGAAGACTCTTTATATTGGTGTAATGTTCATTTTGTAGTTAACAAGTTGAATGATAATATTAGTTTTCTTCTCTCTACATACTCTCTAACACTTTTACTGTCAATTGTATTTGTTTGTTGCATTTTGTGGCTATTTTTCTCTATTTTGAGAGTTTCAATTTAGGGTTTTAAGTGAATTGGGTGTGTCAATTGATGATTCTGGCCCTTGGTTTTTTGGTTTCTAATATTTGCTAAAGTTTTGAATTTTATACAAATTTTTGGTCTGTTTTTATTTTTTAACATATGAAAATACTGTGTAGCAATGTTTATATGTATTAAATGCTTTTTTGTGGTCTACTGTACCCTGCAAGAGTTGGCTCCCGTGTAGGTTATGAAGCTAATTGCACCTATGAATTATTAGATAATTTTTAATTAGAATTTGTTTATGTATATGTTAATCTATTACGTTTTGGGACTCATTAACTCTCGATATTGTTAGAATTTCAAACTCTCCGGCTAGTAATATATTAATTATAATAGATGGGTTGATTTAATGTGCATGCATAAATTAAGGTGGACTGAATAAATACTATATATACTATATGCATGCATGCTAGGAGAAAGTCAAATACGTGTCGAAGAAATGATCACCAAGGCAGCTGTGTTTTTATGAAGGCCAGGAAAACAGGTGGGTTGTGTAAAATACAATACACGCACAAATGAAAACAGAAGAAATCTTGTACTGCAGCTCATGGTATGAAGGCTGGTCTCAAGTGAAGAGTAAATACATGAAGACACAGCTATATACATTCCAGAAAATATGGAAAATGTGGTAGGCTGCATGTAAGTTGGTAAAAGTCTATAATAATAACTATTCTCTGATGTAAGCCATGATGTGTACTTGTATTTTATAGCCTATAAATAAGGTGTTTGTTTGGTGTAATATACAGTGTAAAAATCTGAAGAGAGAAGAGAAAAAGAGCAGAAGTTCTGTCCTGTGTTGTGCGAGAGAAAAGGCTATAGCCTGTGCTTTGTAACAAGAAAGAAAGTTGTAGTTTATTATATATATAGGTTTCGGAGAAGAAAAATGTCAAATATGATGGTGCAACCACAAATCCCAAAATTGACGGCAACAAATTACGGGAACTGGAGTATCCAAATGAAGGTGTTACTCGGTTCATACGATAGTTGGGATATTGTCGAAAGTGGGTATGACGAGCGAGAGGATGAAGCGGCCCATTCAAATGCAGAGAAGATGATTTTGAAAGAGACCCAGAAAAACGATAAAAAGGCGTTATATACAATTATTCAAGGAGTTGATGAATCAACCTTTAAATATATTTCAAATGAGAAAACGGCGAAAGACGCGTGGGAGATTTTGCAGAAATCGTTCCAGGGTGTCGAGAAAGTTAAACAGGTACGGCTCCAAGTCCTACGTGCCGAGTTCGAAAATTTGAAGATGAAGAGTTCAGAAAATATTGGTGAATTTGTTACGCGTTTGAAAACTGTGAAAAATCAGATGAAAAGAAATGGCGAAAGTCTCGATGATGTTCGGGTCATGAAAAAGTTGCTTCGTTCATTAACAAGAAAATTTTCTTACGTTGTTACCTCCATCGAGGAGTCAAAAGACTTGTCCACGATTTCTATTGATGAGCTCGTAGGTTCTCTTCAAGCCCACGAGCAACGAATGAACCTATATGATGATCCAAGCCATTTGGAAAAGGCGTTGCAAAGTAAGGTGTCCATTGGTGACAGTTCTGGCAGTAACAGTTCTGCACGTGGCAGAGGTGACTACTGTGGTGGACAAGGACGAGGAAGGCAGTAGGCAGTCCATCAATAAAAGCCAGATGAAGTCTATCAGCCATTTAGTCGTGGTCAAAATTTCAGAGGTCGAGGACGAGGCGGATTTCAACAACGAGGTGACAAGTCTCAGTTTCAATGTTATGATTGTAATAAATTTGGTCACTTCAGTTATAAGTGTAGAGCACCGAAGGTGGAAGAAAGAAGTCATTTTGCAGCAGCAAAAGAAGATAAAGATGTTGGCACTACTGCGTTCCTCACTTACAAAGGAGACGAGGAAAGCAAGAAGAATGTTTGGTATCTTGACTCATGGGCCAGTAATTACATGACTAGTCACAAGGAGTTATTCACGGAGATAGCCGACACCATTAGCGGAGAAGTTACTTTTGGTGACTCGTCAATGATTCTGGTCAAAGAAAAAGGTACTATCACGATCATGTCGAAGAAAGGTGAAAAGAAATATGTAAATCATGTTTATTATATTCCCGCTTTGAAGAGTAATATTATCAGTCTTGGCCAACTTGTGGAAAAAGGATATAATATACGGATGCAGGACAATCCCTCATTATTAGAAATCAAGCTCGGGAATTGATTGCAAATGTGGAGATGTCAAAGAATCATTTGTTTACGCTTGATTTGCAAACTAAGGCGCAGAAGTGCTTAAAGTCGGTCATTAAAAATGACTCGTGGTTGTGGCATTTGAGATATGGTCATCTTGGATTTTCTGGCCTGAAATAATTGTCAAAGACATAAATGGTGGACGGTTTGCCAGAAATCAATGAACCACAAAATTTGTGTGAAGCGTGTGTAAAGGGGAAGCAACATCGTCAAAGTTTTCCCGTTGGAAAATCATGGAGAGCCAGAAGGCCATTGGAGATAGTTCACACAGATATTGCTTGTCCATTTGACATCTCATCACTTGGAGGTAATAGATATTACCTAACATTTATTGATGATTTTAGCAGGAAAAGTTGGGTGTATATCATCAAAGAAAAATAAGAGGCTCTTGATAAATTAAAGGAGTTCAAAGCACTGGCGGAAAAGCGGAGTGGTCATTATTTGAAGGTACTCAGATGAGGAGACGAGTGTATATTTACCGGATATGATAAAAGGAGTAAGGCATACAGACTTTATAATCCCCTGACGAAGAAATTAATTTATTTCTCGAGATGTTGAGTTTGATGAATCAGATTACTGGAGATGGAGCGAGGAAGAACGAAAAGTTGCTGGTTTATTTTCTAACGATGATTATGATGATAACGGTGATGACTCCAATATTAAAGATGGCGAAGATGATGATCAAACTCCTCCACAAAGTCCGAATCAACAAACTCCCGCATCAACACCATCGGATTCAGGTGGAAGCAGAAGTTCATGGGGAGCGCCAAGAAAAATGCGTAGTTTAGATAATATCTACGAAGCAACAAGTCCGGTACAAACAACCTTTGATTATTCTTTATTTTGTTTAATGGTTGAATGTGATCCAGTTACATTTGAGGAAGCTTCTGAAGAAAGCAAATGGAACAAAGCCATGGATGAAGAAATTGGTGCAATTAAGAAGAATGATACTTGGGAGCACACAGATCTTCCATAAGGACACAAAGCAATCGGTGTCAAATGGGTTTCTAAGACAAAGACAAATCAGGATGGTGAAGTGGAGAAATACAAAGTAAGGTTGGTGGCTAAAGGCTACAAGCAAAGATATGGAATTGACTATGATGAGATGTTTGCTCCAGTTGCGCGAGTTGACACCATCATACTTCTCACAACAATTGCCGCTCAGAATCAATGGAAGATTTTTCAGATGGACATAAAATCGTCATTTCTAAATGGTTATCTCGAAGAAGATGTCTACATCGAGTAACCTCCAGGATATGTTCAAAAAGACCAGGAGAATGAAGTCTACAAACTAAAGAAAGCACTACACGGGTTAAAGCAAGCCCCGAGAGCATGGAGCACAAGGGTTGATCAGTATTTCCAGAAAAATGGTTTTGTGAAGAGTCCATATGAGCATGCTCTCTACACGAAAACAGATTCAGGGGGAGATATTATGATTGTTTGCTTATACGTGGACGACATGATATTTACCGGAAATAATCCTGGTATGTTTGATGATTTTAAGAAAGTTATGACTAATGAATTTGAGATTTCAGATATTGGTCAAATGTCATACTTTCTTGGATTTGTGGTGAAGCAAAGAAAAGATGGAATTTTTATGTCTTAGAAAAAATATGCCGAGCAGATTTTGAAGAAGTTCAGAATGGAGGAATGTAAGCCAGTGAGCACGCCAGCAGAGGCAAGCATAAAGCTCAGAATTGATTCAACACGAGGGAGTCGGTAATCCGACATTGTTCAAAAGTTTGGTTGGAAGTTTGAGGTACCTAACTTTTACTCGTCCAGATATCATGTATGCAGTCAGATTGGTTAGTTGGTACATGGAGAAGCCGAAGCAAGATCATTTCATGGCGGCTAAAAGAATTTTGAGATATATTAAAGGTACACTTAATAATGGTTTGTTTTACACGCATTCTCAAGATTCAAAATTAGTTGGCTACTCAGACAGTGATTATGGTGGAGATTTGGGTGACGGGAAAAGCACATCGGGATATTCTTTTCATATTGGCTCGGCGATATTCTCATGGTCATCAAAGAAGCAACTGCATGCACGTACCTGCATCCATCATATTTAGTATATGCATTAAATTTCAAATGGTCTCTTCACTATACTCATTTTGCTTACTTTCATCCATTATTTTACTTATGTTCTTAATTTCGAGGTCCCCCCAAATATAAATAATTAGGGTGTATCGTGTTAAAGACTCAAACATTATATTTCTGAGGTCCTTGTCTAAAGAGTGGAAGCCTATGGCATTGCTCTAACAGAAGCCCAAAATTTTAATGGGTATACCTCGGAGAAGTTATATGGACTAAATAACATATCCTGTATTCTTAGATTAATATATTCTATATTCTATACATATGCGTAATGTGTAGTCTGGTGACATCTTCGGTGTTATGATGTTATAGGTATTCATCTCTGACATGGATCGCAATAAATTAGGAATTATTGTTTCCCCTGGAAGTAGTATTTCCAGATGGATAGTTGCACCCACGAAGATCAACAACATCTACATCGATTTCACCTGTTATAAGATACAGCAATTTGGTGGAAACCATCGCAACAATCTACCAAAAAGGTGACCTTTAAACTTAAAAATTTTGCTTGTCTTTTCTCCAACTATCAGCTAATTGTGCATCTGCAGTCACTTGGCGCGTGCTCACATTGCTTCATGAAATTTATGTAATGAAAGCAATGAGAAAGGACGTCGAGAAAATATGAAAAACAATACAACTGTGTGCAGGAATACCTCGAGGGAACTCAAAAAATGTGCTTATAAGCAGGAAAGTGGAAAATCTCTTGCGGAAGAATCTAATAAAAAGGCAAATGAAAGAAACAATTTAGCTGGCTGTAATTTGAGGTGAACTTTCTATTTTTTAATTATCTTCTCCATTTTGTACAAAGAGCTGGAAAATGCTAAAGTGAAGGAAACATAAATGATATGTTATACTTATACACATACCTGATTACTTATTTTGATACTCTTGTTATATCACCCATTTAGCAAAAAATATACTATTTAACATCTATTTGGAAATTAAAAGGAACAAAAATGTGAAGCTGAAGTTGCTTAAGCTTTCCATAAAGTAGCAGGTAAATCTCCGCCATTACAAGGTCCTGTAGTGAAGGAGAAAGTACTGCCTGAATAGCCTTCGAATGATGTGCCAACTCTTCAAAGCACCACAACATTTAAGATTGTCAATGTGGTTGCGGACTCGGACACAGAAGAAGCAGAAGGCACTGGTATATGCATCAGGAAGAGGCGTAAACAAGCTTCACAAAAATGGTAATCACTTTTACAGATCTTATGGACTTATATGATTAAATTCATTAAAGAAACAATAAGTTTCACAAGGGCATAAGTCCATAAGATCAGTAAAAGAGATTACCATTTTTTTGAAGCCTGTTTACGCCTCTTCCTGATGCATATACCAGTGCCTTCTGCTTCTTCAGTGTCCGAGTCCTCAACCACATTGACAATCTTAAATGTTGTGGTGCTTTGAAGAGTTGGCACATCATTCGAAGGCTCTTCAGGCAGTACTTTCTCCTTCACCACAGGACCTTGTGATGGCGGAGATTGTCCAGAAGGTGCTGCAGGTACCAAGTCAAGAGCCACTGCACCTGCTACATTATTAGCTTCCCCAACAGGCTTTGTCGTCTGATAAATATCAGTCCACAGCCTAGTCTTCTTTTTTGTCCACGCACCTGTCGTTTTGGCCTGTTTCCATTACTGGATGCAAGTGGATATGAAATGAAACATGTTAAGAATTTCCAAACTTAAATATGAAATGAAACATGTTAAGAATTTTCAAACTTAAATATCAAGGGAATTAAAAAATGCAGAACACTCATAATATTAATAAACTTTTAGATGAATATAATAAAACCCTTTATGGAAAGCTTCAGCAACTGCAGCCTCACATTATTGTTCTTTTAATTTTCAAATAGAAGTTAAATAGTATATTTTTTGCAAAATGGGTGATATAACAAGAGTATCATAATAAGTCATCACGTACCAAATAGTAAATCATGAATTCAAAAAACCATATTTTATGAAGCATTAGCATGAAGGTAATATAACTGGAACAACATTACATCTTGCTAGCTAAATATGATACTACATTATTTCAACTCAAATAGAAACTGCCTGATATGATTTAATAAAGGCATCTCGAGTTCATTTTGGCGACCATCTATTCCTGATCTGATTCACCCATTATCTTGATATTCATGTCTTCAATGCAAACAATCTTGGTTTACGGAGAAATTGAAACAGAAACTATATATCACCTTGTATGATAGAAATCACTTAGAATCCACATACAACTATCTAAATTTATATGTCCCGCAACCTATCAGAGCAAGATGCAACAAACTTCAACAATTCATTCTTTTGTTTCTTTAACAACATTTCATCCTCTGTTTTTATATTGAATTCAAAGATAAAACAGAAACCATAAAAATCACAAAAAAAAAAAAAAGTGTTACAAAAGTAAAAAGTGTATAACTGCAGCCTCACATTTTTGTTTCTTTTAATTTCCAGCTCTTTGTACCAAATGGAGAAGATAATTAAAAAATAGAAAGTTCATTTCAAATCAAAGCCAGCTCCATTGTTTCTTTCATTTGCCATTTTCTTAGAATCTTCCCCTAGAGATTTTCCTCTTTCCTGCTTATCAGCATTGTCCTCTAATAATTTTTGGAGTTCCCTCGAGGTATTCCTGCACACAATTGTGTTGTTTTTCATATTTTCTCGACGTCCTTTCTCATTGCTTTGATCACTTAAATTTCATGAAGCAATGTGAGCACGCACCAAGCGACTGCAGATGCACAATTAGCTGATAGTTGGAGAAAAGACAGCAAAATGTTTAGGTTTAAAGGCCACCTTTTTGGTAGATTGTTGCCATGGTTTCCACAAACTTGTTGTATCTTATAACTGGTGAAATCAATGTAGATGTTGTCGATCCTCGTGGGTGCAACTATCCATCTGTAAATACTACTTCTAGGGGAAACAATATTTCCTGATTTATTGCGATCCATGTCAGAGGTGAATACCTGTAACATCATAACACCGAAGATGTCACCAGACTAGACATTACGCATATGTATAGAAATATATTAATCTAAGAATACAGGATATGTAATTTAGTCCATATCATGAACCTTCTCATAGCTTGAAAGGACTCATTTAACTCACTTTCTCATAGGTCTTCATTCAAGTTACACGTCAGCTCGTGGTCAACTATTTTTTCTCCTACTTCATCAACTACTTCTCTAACACAACTTCCATCTCCTCCTTTACAAGCAAATGGATGAAATATTATATCACTCCAAGTCTCCAAATCAGCGTTTCCATCTTGCTACCCAGTCTTATTTGCGAGCAGACACCATTCTTTTAACATGTACCTACTGATGCTGACAAACACAAATTTTCTCATTACTCCACTCCTACATCTGTTTTTGTGTGTGTTGTCAAGAAACAAACAACTATTCATAAGTCATTTACTTGTAGTGAAGCCATTGTTGATCCTTGTTGGGTCGACGCCTTGAACAAAGAATTGAGTGCTTTAGGAAAAAATAATACTGGCAAGGTTGTTCCACCACCTCCCAGCAAAAGATTAGTGGTTCCCCAAAGTTCTGTATTTGGAGCTCGTTTGGTAGCTAAAGGCTATACTCAAATTGAAGGACAAGATTACTATTATACATTTTCTCCGATTGCTAAAATGGATACTGTCCGGACACTTTTGGCTATTTGTGTTATTAAATAATGGGATATCCACCAATCAGATATCAACAATGCCTTTTTCCATGGTGGTTTACTTGAAGAGGTTTACAAGGCATTAGCGGAAGGGCATCTTGTATCCTAGTGGTTTTGTTTGCTTGTTGATAAAGTCTATCTACCGTCTCAAACATGCGTCTAGATTGTGGTTTGAAAAATTAGCACATCTATGACTTGAAGTTAGTTTCTGTCAAACAGTCAGACTATTCACTCTTCGTCTACAAAATTGACCCTGTCTTCGTCACAGCCTTGATATATGTTGCAGAGATTCTACTAATGAGGAACTCTCCGGAATTTTTTTCGTATGTCAAACAAGTTCTGCACAATGCTTTTACAATAAAGGACTCGGGTTAGCCAAGTATTATCTTGGTCTCTAAATTCATAAGGATAGTTTCGGTTTATACGTGCATTAGAACAAGATTGTGCATGATTTGTTAGTTGAGGCAGGCTTGGAGGCTTCAAGCCACTTTTTTTCCTACTGATATTAATGTGAAACTCTCCCCCACTGATGGCATTTTACTTGATTATTCTATGTTTTATGAAAATTTGATTGGAAAGTTGTACCTCACAATTTTACGGCCAAATATTGCCTACGTTGTACATCACCTCAGCCAGTTCTTATAGGCTCTTGAATACTACACATGCTTTCTGTTCAATGTGTTACGCGTCATCTCAAGTCAACACAGCCTTTTGTGATAGTGATTGGGGGCTCCACTCTGGACTTAAATGGCATCCTTAAGAGTAATACAGGTATGTGTTTGATGCTCGGTTCTTCTGTTTATCAGGAACTCAAGCAAACAAAAGGTTGTGACAACTGTGGAGGCTGAACTCCGTGCTATTGCTGACTCTGGTGTGAACTATCATGGCTCACATTTTTACTTGCTAATCTATAATTTCACCAAACTCTTCCACTTTTATTAAATAGTGACAATCAAGCCGTAATCCCATTTTCCATCCCAAAATCAGATATTTTGCACTTAGACTGTCATATTGTTCGTGACATGTTCAATCTAATCTTATCAAACCATTTATATATGTATTCATAAATTTATTCTATAATTTTATAGTGTGTGTATCTATATATGTATTCATAAAATAATATGTTTATATAAATTTATATAATTATAAAATATTATAGAACATAATATAATTTGAGTTCTAAATTTTAAAGGTAACAAATTTATATCAAAAGATAAATATAAATTAATATTTGAATAAATATAAATTGTCTTTAAAGACTTTAATTCTTAACTAATTTTTAAAAATTAATTTTTTGATTTAATTTATATAAAAATAAAAAATCTGATTAAAAATCAGATTTTGATCCGTATACTATCCGTATCCGCATGGTATCTGCCTGATACGGATTCAGATATTATCCTTTCAAAAAAATCGGATTTGGATCCAAATATTGATATGAACTTTCACATTCATACGGATTCAGATATTATCCTTTCAAAAAAATCGGATTTGGATCCAAATATTGATATGAACTTTCAGATTCAGATACAACAGATCCGTATTCGAATTATCGGTTTGACCACCCTACTTTACACGGGAATCAATATGTTTAACTTTAAAATGTTACAACAAATTGTCATATTCATCGAGGAAGAGAGTGCCTATGATTAGGTTGTAGGTCATCTATATGAAAGAATATTTTGTGCTTCTGTTAGAACTAAATTTGAGATAAACTTAAAATTTCATTTTAGTCTTGAATCATTATTGTTAGGAGTATACACTTTGAGATATTTCAATCATCAATCATTGTTTTGAGAAGTTGAGGGATTAGCGTTCTTAGTATGGATAGATTTATGTGTAAATTTTTAGTTTTTTTATGATTGACCTCAACCAAAAATATTAAAAAAATTCAAGGTAATTTGAAGATGTACATAAATATATTTATGTTTATTTGCGTAAAAAATTATATAATACTCTATTCATCCCCTTTTACCCGTCCTTTTCGGAGGTATTAGTCCATGGCCGTTTGTCTTTTCAAAACAATTTTTTTAAAATATTTTTTCAAATACCGTTAGAATGTAATTTCCAGTGTGCTACTAATATACACACAACACACTTTAATGCATCACAATTATTAGGGGCAGACAAGAAAACCAAAATCTCAATTAACAATTTTAAAGTTGCCTACTTTTTTCAATATGGACATGCAAAATGGGAATATGGAATTATATATAAGGAGTTTAAAGAGTTATTTGACATCCAATATATTAGTGTTTGAATTCATTAACTAATAAAAGCGCATATTGTGAGGCACCTAACACTCATCAAATATTCATACATTAAAATTTAAAAAAAAAACGGATGGAGCAAAAAAGGCTGAACCATATTTAACATGATTAAACTTAAAAGTAAAAGTATTTCAAAAGAATTTAAGGCATTGATTATTTGTATTTATTCTTATATGAAAAGTTTTAAGAATATAATACCTTGATTTACTCATCTATTTTGTACAATTTGTAACTCGACATGTGCCTAACATTAGAACACACTAGTCTCACCATTATTTCTTACTCATAAGCCTTGTGACCATATAACCACTAAAAGGCTGAAACCACATGTGCAATTTTTTCAACCTATCCTTTAAACACATGATTTTGAAAAGGAAAGAACCAAAATAGATGATGAGATCCAGTAAAACCTCATTAATATATAGCCTCAAAATTTTTAAAACTGATATGATAAATCATCAATATTCATCTGTCTAAAGGGATGATTTGTCATAATTCAACATGCTAAAAAAGTAAAAGATATTTCACAACATATGTCATAGAGTAAAATAAGTTTAAAAGTCATTCGGTCTCTTAGTTCATTTACAAGAGTATAGATGAGGAGCAAAACAAACTAAATTCACATAAATGACTAAATTAATCCAAATATCAAAAAAATGGTAGATAGAAATCACAAGATTTAATTGATTAATTAAGACGATATGAGTTGAACGATGCCTTGGTCCTCTTACACTTAACGAATCTGATGAAACAACATGAATTAGGCATCTCATACAAAATTAGCATATATGTGTGTGTGTGTGTGTGTATAGATAGATATATGAGATGTATATTCGATGATATACTATTAACACAAAATAGAAAGATGAATACCTCTAAATGCAAACCGGATTGTTTAATCGTGTGTCTAGTAATTGGACGTAGCCGCCGATTGATGAGGTTGAAGATTTTGATGTTTTACTTCGGTTGTCGCCGCTCAACTAATTATGATTATTTTTCAATTATATATAACGTTTATTGTTATTGAATTAATGGGCCTATTATTTTTTAAAAGGCCCTATTATTAACATATAATCACAATTGGGAGTTAATATGTACGTACAACAAAAGCCCAATTGAGATACAACTCCATGAAAATTGTTTCTCCTATAAACAAATAGTACCAGGCTAAATCCATTTTTTAATAAAAAAATAAACACGACCATAAATTCAAAATGGCCCTATAACTTAATAAATTAGCAAATACGTTGGTTGTTATCTGTAATTTAACTAAATAGGTATTTGACAAATTTATTTTGTTCATTAGGAGCCTTCATATCAGCAAATCTAGTTTTTAAGGAACTGACTTCTTCCTGAATAATTTCATGCGCGACGACAAATACCCTAACAGCGATGAACTGTCATCGTTAATTCGTCACACTGAAATATTTCCTCAAAGAAATGGAGGGAAAAATGGTGTCAAGTCTATCAGCAACCACCCCTTAGTTGCGACCAAACCTTATCGCTAAAAGTACCATATCACCATAGTATCAGTAATTGCACATGGTTGTTAAAAGCGACGTACCATATCACCATAGTATGAGTAACTGCACGCGGTTGTTAAAAACCGTCAAAAAAAAGATTTTGTCGCACCACATCTACGACCCGGAATATTAGCGTTCTAATGGCGGAGTAGAAAGCTCCACGTCATCAATTAGCTACAAAAATCAGTCGCAGAAGGTGGTTGCAAATGTAATTCTTACTTGTTTTTATTTCTTTCGATATAGAGGTTTTTTTATGAATTATATCTTAAAAAAATACTATTTTTATTTTATATTACCAGTTAATGAATTTTTGAATTATTTATATTAATTTACTTTTATTAAATAATATATATATATATATAGAATTAATTTATTATGAAAATATTATAAATTTACTAGTCTTTATCAAGATTGTTGAGCTTTCAGGTGAGTAACGAGGCAAGAGTTTGAAATATAAGTCTTATCTTATGTCCTCTAGTGAAATATTGAATTTTAAAAATTCAAATTCATTTTAGTGATGGCTTATATTCGGACTTTGATAATGTTGGTTTTGAAAGTATTTTGGAATGAAAAAGAAAGAATATAAAGTTAATAACAAAGCTTTGGAATAATGTGGTTAGCATAACAGGCAAGAGAGTAGTATAGCTGTTAATGTCAATTAGATGCCTATTAGGAGCCCCAATTTTGCACATGTGAAGACTTTGGCCCTATTTGGAAATTAGCTGTTAGCGGATCCAATTAGCTGTTTTAACTAGGTGATTGAATACACTAATATTAGCTTATTTTAGTTATCAAATCTCTAACACACCTCAAACCTCTAATTTTGCCCCAAACCTTTAAGTTCCAAACAAGACCTTTATGTCCAACATCTGACACAAATACTTTACTTAACTGACCATCTGTATCGTCCAATTATTTATAGAAATGCATTGTCTTATTAAATACTTTCAAGAAAAATATTTTTCAAAGAAAGGTTGGATTTATAAACTTTGAAAAACTAAGGTTGTTTTGATAATTTATCACACCCCTACGTCGCCTATCTTGAAAATATTCTATTCACTATTGTTTTTATTGAAACCAATTCTATTGTAATTGAAACACTTTTCTTAACTGAATTATATCCTACTATTCTAGTTATACTTGCTTAGCAATCTTTTCGTCATTGTTGCTATTATTTATAACCTTTTGAGTTAGGATTGAAAATGGTCCATCTTTTGAGAAAGCACGTAGAGTTCAATTTCCATTTGGGAAGCATGTAGACTATCATTTGGATTATTCTAAGCTAGTGGTGGTTAGAGTTAGTTTTTTTAAGTTGTTGTATCATATATAAATTTTTGGTTATTAGCAATGATATTTTCTTAACAGCATAAATTTGATCATTTCAATTTTTGAACTATTCATATGAGTCAATTGGGTAGTCTCAACTATGTTTTGTGGATGAACTAAAAATTTTAAATTATGTAATGAACATATAAAAAAATTAATCTTAAAAAATAAACTATAAACACTTCATAATATTGAAATAATTAATAATTTATAAAAAATTTATTATACTTCTTCGTTAATTATATTTCTTATGATTACTATTAAATGTGAATAAATATATTAATTATTACAAACAATAATCATTTTTAATGGCTATAATAATTAAATAAGTTCAAATCTTTTTTTTAATAATTAATTTATTTTATGTTATTAATTTTAATAACTAACAATGATAACCTATATACATGTGAAAGATGAATTAGCGGCATACCTAACCGTCCATATAGAAATATCAAGCCATCCATGGAGTCAAATTTTGGTTCCTCCTGAAAAGACAAAATAAATAATCCAGATGATATCTTTGCACTATTTTTAATATTTCTTATCTTAATATGATATTATATAATATGTAGAAAAGTTATTTTCATTTTACTTTATTAAACTTGAATTTTTTTAAAATATTTAATTTTATAATTTGTGTTGAGTTTTCTAAATTTATGATATGAAAAATTAATAGAATAACATATAGTATATCCGTATGATTTATGATTTTTAGTGATATGAAAACCTAAAATAAAAATAACTTATAAATAGTACTCCCTCCGAGGAATTGTATAGGTTCACTGTTTGTATAAAGTTTAGTTCCATAATGTTTTTCTAAAATTTTCTTTGTTCGAATAAAAGTTTAAATATCAAATCAGAAAAAATTAAAAAATATATTATGGAATTATATTTTAAAAGAGTCTTAAAAAAGCCTGCCAAAAATTAACGTATACAGGACGGAGGGAATAATAGGTTTTCAACATTGTATTAAACAACTTACAATAATAATATTATTTTATATTGTAAGAATACTAATAAGTAAATTATTAAATCAATAAAACAAATTAACCACAACGAGCCTATAGATACTCGTTCTTGAATCTTTTTATGCTTGTATAATTTTTTGAATTTTTTGAATGTAATTGCTGAAATTTCAAAATTTTGCACCGTCTTTCAACATGCAAAGACAAGCATTCTCAGTTTTACAACCAAACACGCAATCGGTGACATCCAGGTCATCTAACATCACAAATGTATATAATCTTACACGGCAAGAACAACATTGCCACTTGTTTATCACGAGTTTCCAGAAACCTGGATATGACATGTGGGAATGACATGTGTTCCCACAGCTCCCTGACTCATCCACATCTAAAAAACAAGAACACAAATGCTATACATTAGCACCACACTTCTAATAAATAATGGCCCCATACAAAATTTCTCAATTTCTATATGACAAACATATTATATCTTTAGAGCAATAATGTACATATTAAAAAGCTTCATGTGTTTTCTGCAACATTTCGCATTAACTTCCCCAAATATGAAGAAAATTAACGAGCAACAACTAAATGCACATTAAAAGATGAAAACTAGTTGCGCAGGTGCTTTGTTGAAAGATATGTTCACTACAACAAAAAGGGCTAATTTCGACCGTCAAAATCCAGTCGTAAATAGCTATTTTCGACCGTTTCCGGTCAAAATTAGTTATATTCGACAGGAAATTATTTTAGACTAATATCATGGCGGGAAAAAGCGGGAGCGAGTGGTCAAATTTATGGGGTTGAAAATAACATTATTTTCGAACGCCTAACTTCGACCGGAATTATTAATGTCTGGTCGAACTTAGCCGCTTTACTTCTGGTGGTTCAGGCTTTGCATGAAATGATAAAGTGAACTTATATCCAATTTTTCGAACTCACGTATGTTTTCCATGGAATTTGAGTGACGCACATGGTCGAATTCGTATTGAACGCAATTAATACTTGGTATGTATTAAGAAATCATAGTTTTTTCTTTTTATATTAATTGAAGGAAGAAAACATTGTTTAATATGGAACAAGTGATAATCAATTAAATTATATAGGCCTATATGTGTAAAAGAGCTTACCACTTTCTTAAGCCTGCCTCCACCTCCTCTTGACGCGTATATCACTACATTCTTCTTCAAAGTCCAAGTCCTCAACCACGTTGAGAACCTCAAATATGGTGGTGTGTCGGATAGTTGGCATATCATTTGGTGGATCTTGAGGTTGAGATAGTATTTCCTCCTTTATCACCGGACCCTGTGATGACGGAGAATATCCTGAAGGTTCTACTGGTAGTAAGTCACCGGCCACAAGACCTGCTACACCATTGGTTCTTTGTTATCCGATAAAGTTCAGACACTAGCCTAGTCTTATGTTTGTGTCGACGAATCTGTCGTTTTTGTTCAACCCAACCTTTCGTGGGAGCAGAATTATCATCTGGGACATCAGTCACCACATTGTTTTCTTCTGAAATTACATATTCAAGAAAGGCTCAAACAAAGAGGATAAATGGCTACAAAGAAATGTGAGAGCTTGCAAACAATCTACATGATAGTATCAACTATAAACTATGTGACATCCCTCAAATCCGGGAGTGTGGATTTGGTGCCACTAAAATAAAAACAAATTAAAACCTGTATTTTTGAAAGAAAGTAAGATCAAATATTTTTGAAAATTACCAAACTGAATAATATATTGAATTTCATTCCTCATTTTTCTTGAAATATCATGAATAAAAATAATATAACAATTTATGAAAATCCGGATCGTCACAAACTACCTTTGATGACTTTGTCTAGTGCTTTACTTAAGGAAATAGCCCTTATGTAAATCTCCAAACTTTCCTCTTCCATCGGTTGATTTTCATCAGCATCTCCTAATTACAACGTATAATTTAGTAGAAATAAACAAACTACATATATTGTCACATAGGCCTAATTATACAATAAAGCTAGCATCTTACAAGTATGTGTATCTGTGTGGGGGTGAGTCTATGGTTTCTCTCTACATTTATACGTAATATGTGAAGCTGTGAAAGCTAAAGTTAGTGTTCGGAAAAACTTTAAAATCATGTACCAGTGGTGACAGTTGCATTCTTAATTGGTGATTTGTTGGCCGCCACTTCATTTGAATTTGGTTGCAATGGAAGGAACTCACCGCGTTCCTCATATTGCTTTCGAGTATTCTCAGCAATGTATTTTTTTGCGGCACATGAGAAAATTAAATAACTTATTTCCGGTTGTTTAATATCATCCAATTTGATTAACTGCGCCGCAAAGCTAAACATAATATATGATCAAGTTGATGGCTAGCTATAGAAAGTAAGAAAGATTAGAACATTTCACAATAAAGTAAAAGAGAGAATACTGAACTTGTTGGTACAATTTAATAACAATTAACATCAACATTGAGTTGATTCGAATTTCTATGAGTTTTTAGATCGTCGTCAAAAATGTTTGTTTATCCAAATGTGTAATATGGCCGCCGCATAGCCAGTGTATTCGCATCTGACACTTAAAATTTGAAAATAAGACATTTTTATATTTATTTTTGTTAGAGAACCAAAGATTTGCACCTAGAAATCTATAGAATATATCCTAATATGGGAGAATATAATGGCCTGACTAAAAATAAATGCAAATAATAGATGTAAAAGGGAAGTTTTGAAAAAATTGAGTGAGTACAAAATTGTTTTCATAAGATTTGAGTATAGCTATAGCAGAGAATGGAGCGCATATCTTGAGCTTCATTTTCTAATTTGAGATTTTCATGAAATCTTTCATTAGTTAAGCCTTGAATTTTCTTATCATAAAAAACCACATGAATTGGTTCCATAACAATGTTGATTCTCAAATTGTACATTCTGTAGAATTTTCCACTAGAGTATCCAACAAAAATAGCTTCATCTGCTTTGACTTCAAATTTTCCTAGGTTTTCACCTTGATTTCTCAGAACATAGCACTTAGACATGAAGAAAGCTAATTGATGGCGTTTTCCCTTTAAAAAGTTGAAAGGGAGTCAAGTTATGAGACTTGGTAATTAGAGAGATATTTTGAGTGAAGCAAACAGTGCTCACACCTCCAGCCCAAAATTAGGTTGGCAATTGTGCTTCATTTAACATGGTCCTTGCTGCTTCAATCAAGGTTCTATTCTTTCTCTCAACCACACCATTTTGCTGAGGTGTTCTTGGTGCAGAGAACTCATGAACAATTCCTTTTCCTTCACAAAATTTTTTCATCATTACATTCTTGAATTCAGTTCTATTGTCAGTTTTGATTCTTCCAACCTTGACTTATGGATTATTATCTAATGCATTGATGTGATTGATAATGATTTGCCCAGCCTCATTCTTAGTTGCAGGAAGAAAGTCTAAGTGAATTTTGAAACATCATCAACAATCACAAGACAAATTTTTTTTTTCTTGGAAATGGACATGATATTGACTGGTAAAAATAAATCCATATGTAGAAGTTAAAGTGGCTTCACAATTGATGACTGAATTTTGCTTGTGAAAGAGCTTCTCTTTTGTTTACCTTGTTGACAAGCAGCACACAAGTCTTCCTTGGAAAATTTCAGTCTTGAAATTCCTCTAACCAGATCCTTCTTGACCAAGTCATTCATTGTCTTGAAATTTAAATGAGATAATCTTTTGTGCCATAGACAACTTTCATGAGAGCTTGCTTTGCTAAATAAGCAAGTGATAGAGTCTGACTTGACTGAGTTGAAATCATCTATGTACACATTTCCTTTTCTTTGACCAATTAGTACCACTTTGTTTTCTTCTCTCTTGGTGACAACACAAGCTACAGGATTGAAATTAACTTTAAATCCTTTGTCACAAATTTGACTAATGCTAAGCAAATTATGCTTAAGACCAGACACCAATACAAATTCATCAATGATGACATTTTCTTTTGCAATCAAGCCATGTCCCATAGTATATCCTTTGTTGTCATCTCCAAAGGTAATGCTAGGGCCAACTTTCTCTACCAACTTTGTGAGTAGGGAGGAATCTCCAGTCATGTGCCTGGAGCAACCACTATCTAAGTACCATAGATTCTTCCAAATTCCTTTGGGTCAAGGTTTGTTAGGCTTCACAACCTTTTCTTCAATCTCCACCCACTACAAGAAAAACGGCTATTTTCGACCGTCAGATTCTGGTCGAAAATAGCTATTTTCGACCGGAACGGAGATGGTCGAATATAAGCTAGTCGAAATTAAACACCCGGTCGAAAATATATAATTTCGACCAAAAACGGTCGAAATTAATTTCGACCAAATTTAGTCGCAATTATAAATTCGACCGAAATTTAAAAATTTTCAAAAATTCAAAAATTTGCCAAAATATTTCAAAAAATTCAAATTTAACGCCCAAAAAAGTATAATTTCGACCAAATTCGGTCGAATTTAGCATACCACATTTTAAAAAAAAATAGTAGCAGAATCTGCTGCTCTGTTTTGCACACAATTTTCAACAACTTTCATCATATTTCACAATAACCGACTTGGCCCGGAGGTATAATCGGTCAAAATGAATTTACAACTCCATCTGGAACATCAAAATCTACATAACCAAACCTTAACAAACAACCTCCCTTTATATGTAAAGAAGCCTAATTTTGAACTACATATTCTGCCAAATCTTTCTATCCTTCATCTGGGTCCTTGTTGACGGGTTTAGGTGGCGAAGGGAGACTAGACTGGAAGGCCATGGAAAAACAAAATATTGTCAGAATAACATATATGTATAGTGTAATGAGATTAGTTGATAATAACCATTTACACTTGCTGGGAAAGAGTGAGAATGCTACCTGCAATTTTGAGAAACCGGCCAAGATGATATAGATGATCTTTTCAATATTGGAGGCAAAGACATGAAACGCCTCCATCCCTGGAGCAAGATTGGCAGATCAAGAATTACCTCTGTTGATTTCTGGTACTTGCCGCATTCTCGGAGAGGCACCATTGTTGTAATGTATTTGTTGTGAAAAGCTGTAACAGCAGACTTCAGTGTTTGAGAAAGCATTCTATGTAGTGCAGGGAGCAGAAAGGGGAGACGGGGGAGGAAGGTAGAGTGTGGAGAGGAGTGGAGTGAGAATTGGGCTACTACTAATGGTTTTTAACATAGTATAATATAATAGGTCTGTCCTTTTCTTGTAAATAAGTACAGTACTACTTGGTATAAAACGCTTGCAGGTATGGTATAAAAAGGAAAAAAAAGAGATTTATAAAATATAAAAAGATTATCTAGATTAGATGATGTATTAATATAATATTAGTACAACAGATTTTCTGTTGTAAGAAATTAGATGAAAAATTAATAAAAATATTATAAGATGGATAAAGTGTTAATGTAAAATACACAAACAAAATATTATATAACAATGAAGTTATATAAATTTAGTGTAAATTATATAAATTTCTTATAATATTCACGATATTAAATTTGAATTAATTTTATTTAAGAAGAATATTATATAACAATGAAGTTAATATCTTTTATTTCATATTAATATTAAGTATAAAAATTTTATAGTATTAAAATACTTATAAATATGACTCCAACAAGATCACTCATGATTATATTTGTTCTTATAGATTTGGTGTAAATTAATTATTTGTGTCATGTTATGAACAGTCCCGACATTTCAAACGAGAGAAGTTTAAAGAAACGGAGGGAGTAGTGTTTATTTTCAGATTGGTATTTGGAATTTTTTAAAAATAATTATCGATAATCTAATCTTATATGTGTTAAGATCAATATATTTTAGTCATATTCCTAAAATTTCAATAAATATTAAATCTATACGATTTGAAATTTTAACAGTCAACTTATAATTTGACAAGTACATCTATCTAAACAGTGTATACTCGTGATTTTGTAGTTTGAACTTTCCTAAAAATAATTATCCATGATCTAACCTTATAGATGTTAATATCAACATATTTTAGTACTATTCCTAAAATTTCAATAAGTATTAAATTTATATGATTTGAGATTTTAATAGTCAACTTATAATTTGACTAGTACATTTGAATGGTGTATAATCCTGGTTTAGTGGTTTGAATTTTTTAAAAATAATTATCGATGATCCAACCTTATAGATCTTAAGAGGTATATAGTTTAGTCATATTTCTAAATTTTCAATAATTAATAAATTTATTTGATTTGATATTTTAAGGGTCAATTGATAATTTGACCATTACATTTAAATTGTGTATACTCCTGGTTTGTTAGTTTGAATTTTTTTAAAAATAGTTATGGATGATCCAATCTTACAGATATTAAGTTGTATATATTTCTAAAGTTTCAATAAATATTAAATTTATATGATTCGAGATTTTAACAGTCAACTGATAATTTGACTATTACATCTAATTAAATGATGTATACGCCTGGTTTAGCAGTTTGAATTTTTTTAAAAATAATTATCGATGATCCAACCTTATAGATGTAATGATAGACATATTTTAGTCATATTCCTAAATTTGAATACATTATTAAATTTATATGATTTGAAATTTGGACAGTCTGATAATTTGACTAGTACATCTAAATATTGTATACTCCTAGTTTGTTAGATTGATTTTAAAAAAAATAATTATCAACGATCCAACCTTATAGATGTTAAGATGGATATATTTTAATCATATTCTTAAAATTTCAACAAATATTAAATTTATATGATTTGAGATTTTAAAAGTCAACTGATTATTTGACTATTACTTTTAAATCGTGTCTGATCGTGGTTTGTTAGTTTGATTTTTTTTAAAATAATTATCGATGATCCAACCTTACAGATTTTAAATTTATTAATTTTAATCCTATTTTTAAAATTTCAGAAATTGTTTAATAATTATGATTTGAGATTATAAGAGTTAAGTGATAATTTGACTAGTTCTTTTACTAGTGTTTAGTCCGGAATTGTCATTTGAATTTTTATGAAATAATTATCACTGATCCAATCGCAAAAAATTATTATCCATATATTTTAGTCATATTCCTAAAGTTTGATAAAATATTAATTTATTTGATATAAGATTTTAATAGTCAACTAGTATGTCTAATCCAGCTTTAGTCCAGTCATATCTTGTATGATTGAATAAAAAAAATTATGAAAACACATAATAAATGATATTCTTGTTTGTCTTAATTTTTATGTTGGTCTATGCAAGAAGTTGTATTAAACTAGCTACATTTGTGATTTTATAAAAAAATATAAATTCAATTATACGTGGCCGATTTAATAATTTCGACCATTTCTGGTAGAAATTATTAAATTCGACCAGAAAAGGTCGAAATTGTTAAATTCGACCAGAACTAGTCGAAAAGGTCGAAATTAGTTCCAAATTTTTTGAACAGAATTAGGCGGTAATTTTCCCGCTCAAATTTTTTGGTCGGGAACTTTCCCCCTTCATTTTGTGCTCGAAATAAATTCGACCAAAAGTGGTCGAAATTATTAAATTCGACCAGAAATGGTCGAAATTAATAAATTCGACCGAAACTAGTCGAAATTAATTAGAATTTGTTTGGGCGGGAACTTTCCCCCCTTTATTTTCCCCTCAAAATTTTCGACCAACTAAAAAATGGTCGAACTTATGTCCATTTTCGACCAACTAAATTCGACCGGAAATATTTTTCGACCGACTTTGGTCGAAATAAATAATTTCGACCATTTACGGTCGAAAATAGCCGCCGGTCGAAATTAACCGGTCGAAAATAGCCGCTTTTCTTGTAGTGCCCTCTCCCTTAGAAAGATTTAACTCAATCTTTGGTTTAGGTTAAGACTTTAGAGTATCAAAATTGTTCAGGGCAGTAGGCAAATTTGTCATTTGAGGAACACATGGATTTTTCATAACATGCATGCTTGAATGAAATTGAGACATATTGAAAGCATTGAAATATGGATGGAACATGTATAGGATGCTAGGATGAGCATAAGGATTTTGAGATAATAAACCACGCATCATGTGCATAGCAGGCATGTGCATATTTGAAACAGATGGCATAGACATAGGCTTTGGAAAAAGTAGGAGTAACCATAATTTTACAATATGTAGATAAATGATTAACACTATCACATTTACTTCAAGTTTTTTAGGAGCACTAGCTTTGGGAGTGTAATTGTTGTGCTTCTTAACTCCAATTTTACCATTCCTATTGTTTCTCTTCTTTTTAGTCTCAACTGGCATAGTCTCTATAGCATCCAATTTCTCCTTGAGTTTCTTATCAGAAAAGTGACCTATGTTCACACTCTCATTAGTTCTTGAGGAGTTGCTCTCTCCTTTGACAAAGTTCTTGTTAACAGGTCCATATTTCTTGTTAAGCTTGTTGAGAGTCTTTTTGCCAACTAATGAGTTATTTTTCAACCGATATCTCTCATCCGTCGAGCTTTTAGTCTTCAACGATTGATCAATACTTGTAAGCTCATAAGTTGAACTGGCATATGAAATCTCAAGGATTCTCTTGTCTCTTTTCCACTCATTTTCAACAAATGTCTCCTTGCCTTGAATGTTGATGATGTTTGCAGAAACATTTCTCCCAGACTTCCACCTAGCAATGATCTCTTGTTCTTTTTTAAGCTATTTCTTATTGATTTCTTTTCTTTTTAAAACAGTTAAGAGATCATCCTTGGCTGTTTGGCACTCAATTTTCAATTTCAATAAATTGAGTTTCTAACAAACGGTTTCTATCACTTAGAAATGTGTAACCTATATTATTGTAACATGTTAATATTGATTAAAAAAAAGTTAGCCTTTTATTTGATGTGTGGATTTTGTTGTCAAATGCAGTCAAATTATGTGGCCTTTAATCAAATACCTACCCCGAAACATGAAACTATTTAAAAAAAATCATTTTGAACGATCCAACGGTACGTATGTTATTGTAATGTGTAAATACTGATTAAAATAAATTATGAAAATTTAACCTTTTATTTGGTATGTTGATTTTGTAGTCAAATGTGGTCAAATTACTTAGCTTTTAATCCAATATACTTATCTAAAACATGAAACTATTTTTTAATTATCCTTAATTGTTACTGGGCATATGTTTACTCTGTCTTCACCTTTTTTTACATGCAATATTCTAATTTTAATCTTAACTTACATAACCTAATATGCATTTAATCTTGTGATGTTTAATTAATTAAAATAATCTGAACTACTTATATGGACCATATTGTTTTTATATTTTATATAATAATATAAAGTTGATACAAATTAAAATGTTCATTATAAGATCAGGAAGAAATTCTATTGGAAATTATTAAAAATTATTGGAATTTTTTAAAATTTGTTTGAAATTTTTGGGATATGTAATCTTAGTTTATGAGCTTAATTTCCAATTTTTAAATAAGAAGAATAATATATCACAAAGTATATTACTATTTTCTAAGAATATGTTATCAATTATGTATCAAAAAAAATTTGTGTTTTAAAAATATATAACTTTAGAAGCTTTCTTCATATCAATTTCTTCCACCTGTATACTAAAAATCAACAAATGCTATGTCATCCATAATAATATTATAGGCCGCTAAGAAATTCAGTCCAAGTGGATCATGGATCATATTTTTATTTTTTATTTATTTGACTTTTTTTATGATAGGTGTGGTGGTGGTGAGAATTTCTTTTTGCACTCTGCCTAGTAGTTTAATCCCGCGGTAACTAGTAGTTGGATTGAGTAGAGTGAAATTAAGAAATGTTTTAAAAATTGTTCACTAGTTTGACTAAGATATTGAACGGTATAAATAAATTTAAAACTTAATGTGTATGGGTTAGAATTTAGTTGGGCTTGATTAAGAAAAAGGTAAAGTCCAAGATTGGATATTTGTTCAACCAACCCAAATACATCTTACCCTAGCTTTTATAAGTTGAGGATGCGTAAAAGCAAAGCATAACTCCGCCGCACTCCTCTATCCCATGAACCTATATTAAACCACTCTACCATAAATTGATTTTCCTAAACTCTATTGCCTCTAAAATCTATTTCAACTCACAAACCTAAGGGTCCTCACCAACATAAGGGTGGTTTATAAGGTAATGGCTCATATAATTCATGTCATTCGCCACAGGCTGTGAAATATTTATTTGTATGGCTTGTGCCTATTTGTATATGTATAATTATGTCTTTAGATTTTTCATATAAGTATGAATTTTAATATTTTTGTATCATGTACTTTGATGTTTGTAAATTTAAAATATATACATCTATGATAGAATTATTTTGATTTCATCTGTTTATTGATTTAGTGATTTAAATTTTTTTGTTGTATTATAGTTCACTTGTATCATATATATCTTTATAATTAAATTTTGTTCACTTTGATAATGCAAAATTCAATCTTGATATTTATTAACAGCAGCCCTGGTGATGAGCAAAGTAACTTTATGAACAATGAAGAAGGTTGAAGGCCATCCATGGCCCCCATCCACAGGCTTTAGAAAAAGGTGAGCTATTATACACATATTCAACTACAGAACTGATCTCATTACTTTTAAATACATATAAAGATTATTATTATTCTTTTTTCACTCAACCATGCCTAGATTAAATTTTATGTGAAACAAAACCGGGTTACATAAGTATATAACTATTTTCAATACTTGTCACTTGAAATATTTGCTAATTTCTTATTTTGCAACTATTTGTTTGAAGTGTTGCTGGTTAGTGTTGACACATTCTCCTCACCATCCTAAGGATGGTTCATAAGGTAATGGCTCGTACAACTCATGTTATTTGTTACATGCTGTGAAATTTTTATTTGTATGGCTTGTGCCTATTTATGTATGTATAATTATGTGTTATGCTTTTTTATATAAGTTTGAATTATAATATTTTTGTACGTTTTCTATTAAGTTTGTAAATTCAATATATATACATCTATGATAGAATTATTTCTCTTTTATTTGTTTATTGATTTAGTGATTAGAAATCTTTTGTTGTATTACCGTTCAGTTGTTTCATAAATATCTTCATAATTACATGTCAAGTCACTTTGATAATGCTAAATTCAATCTTGATATTTATTAACAGCAAGCTCGTGATGAACAAAGATGGATAAGGTGGGCCAAGTCAAACTACAAACAAAGAGGAAGCAAATTAACCCAAAGATACAATGGTCTTGGCAACATATGTGAATACTACACCAGCAGATGATACCGAGCCCCGAAATGATGACTCATTGGACCTTTTAAGGCAATTATAGATCATGGGAGAACAATATATGGATACTACACAAGTAGGTGCCCCTACTGAGCCTTCAAATGATACCAAGCCGCCTTTTCTTGACATCACCGAAGATTCACCGAAAAATAACAAAGCAGGTATGGAAGAGCACCGCAGAGGTGATTTAATTTTATGTTCCCTGTTATGAGTTGAGTTGTTAACTTTGATAATACTAACACAGATCTTTCCCTAGTCATCCTCCCTTGACAAGCAGCAGACGGAACTATTCCAAAGCAACGACGCATGCCTTGTTACAGGTGATTGATAATGACGATGAGGACATTGACGACATTTTGCATTTAAAAACTTCTATGGTGGTGCAACTAATTATTGATCTTATTGGTTGTCTATACTATTTTGGAAAGCCCATGAATGGCCCGTTCTTATGAAGCTATAGAATTCTACCTACAGACTTCATAAGAACGGGCCATATATGGGTTTTCCAAAACATGATAGACAACCCATAAGATCAATGATTAGTTGCACTACCATAAGAAGTTTTTATATGCACAATGTCATCAATGTCCTCATCGTCATCACCAATGACCTATAACTAGGCGTGCGTCGTTGCTTTGGAATAGTTCCGGCTGCAGCTTGTGGAGGGAGGATGGCTAGGGAAAGATCAGTGTTTAGTATTATCAAGGTTAACAACTGAACTCATAACATGGAACATAAAATTAAATTACCTGTGCGGGACTCTTCCATACCTGCGTTGTTAGTTTTTGGTGAATCTTCGGTGATGTCAAGAAAAGGCGGTTTGGCATCATTTGAAGGCTCAGTAGGTGCACCTACTGGTATATTGTTCCGAGTCATCATTGGGGGCTCGGTATTACCTGCTAATGTAGTATACACATATGTTGCGAAGGCCATTGTATCTTCCTGTTATTTTACTTCCTCTTTGTTTGTAATTTGACTTGGCCCACCTTCCCCATCTTTGTTCATCACCAGCTTTCCGTTAATAAATATCAAGATTGAATTTAGCATCATCAAAGTGACTGACATGTACATTCAAGCCAATTAACAAAATAAAGATAATCAAAGGTTGGTTTGTACCGACTTGTTGCTTGTCGTAGATATTATCTAAACTACGCATTTGCTTGGCGCTACCCCATAACTTCTGCTTACAACAACCTGAATCCGATGGTGTTGAGGCGGGAGTGTTGATTCGGAACGTTGTGGAGGATTTTGAGCATCAGCTTCGCCATCTTTAATATTGTAGTCAGCACCGGTATCAGCATAATCAATCGTTTAGAAATAAACCAACAACTTTTCGGTCTTCCTCGCTCCATCTCCATAATCTGATTCATCAACTCAACACTCGAAAATAAGTAATTTCGTCGTCAGGGATTATAAAGTCTGTAGGCCGTACGCCGTTTCATACCGTAAATAACAACTCTTCTCAACAACGCGTCTCACTCTTCTACACGCGTCTCTCATCTGAGTCCTTCAAATAATGACACTCCGCTTTTCCGCCTGGCTTTGACTCCTTATGTATCAGACTCTATTTTTTCTTTGATGATTACACCCCCCAACTTTCTGCTAAAAGCATCATAAATGTTAGGTAATTCGAGTACCAGATCCAAGGTGATGGAGATGTCAAAGGACAGCAAGATCCTGTGTGAACGATCTCCAATGCCTGCTGGCTCGCCATATTTTCCCAACGGGAAACGTTTACGATGTTGCTGCCCCTTTACAACACGCTGTCACACAATTGTTTCTGGTTCTTGATTTATGGCAAACCGTCCACCATTTTATGTCTTTGACAATTATTTCAGGCCAGAAAATCCAAGATGACACATATCTCACAAATGCCCACAACCACGAGTCATTTTTTAATGACCGACTTTAAGTAAGCACTTCTGCGCCTGTAGTTTGGCAAATCAGCCGGAAGCAAATGATTCTGTGACATCTCCACATTTGCAATCAATTCCCGAGCGTGATTGCTAATAATGAGGGATTGTCCTGCATTCCGTAGATTAGAGCTTTTCCACAAGTTGGCCAAGACGGATAATATTTACTCTTCAAGCGGAATATTAATAAACACATGATTTACATATTGCTTTTCACCTTTCTTCGACATGATCGTGATATACCTTTTCTTTGACCAGAATCATTGACGACCACTCAAATGAACTTCTCCCTAATGGTGTCGGCTATCTCTCCGTGAAATAATTCCTTGTGACCATCCATGTAATTACGGGCCCCTGAGTCAAGATACCAACATGCTATCTTGCTTTCCTCGCTCCTTTTTGTATGAGAACGCAGTAGTGCCAATCTTTACTTCTGTCGGCGTCAAAAATGACTTTCTTCTTCTCACCTTCGGTGCTCTACACTTAAGAACTGAAGTGACAAAATTTATTACAATCATAACATTGAAACTGAGACTTGTCACCACATCGTTTGTTTAATCCGCCACTCGTCCTCGACCTCCTGAAATTTTGACCACGATAAATGGCGGGAGACGTCAGCTGGCTGGCTTGTTATTATGGACTCCTACCCTTCCTCGGCCTTGTCCACCACCGTAGCCACACCCCTGCTTCCACGTGCAGAACTGCAACGCGCCAGAACTGTCACCAAATGGGACACCTTAATATTGCAACGCCTTTTCCCAATGGCTTGGATCATCATAGAGGTTCTCTCGTGCTCGGTGGCCTTGAGAGAACGCGACGAGCTCATCAATAGAAATCGTGGACAAGTCGTTTGACTCCTCGATGTCGGTAACAACGTAATAAAATGTTCTTGTTAATAAACGAAGCACTTTTTCATGACACGAACATCATCGAACTTTAGCCATTTGCTTTTCATCTGATTTTTTCCACAGTTTTTTCAAACGCGTAACAAATTCACCAATATTTCCGAACTCTTCGCTTCAAATTTTGACTCGGCACGTAGAAATTTGGAAGCCTACCTGTTTCTTCTCGACACCCTGGAACGTTTCTGCAGATCTCCCACGCGCTGTTCCCGTTTTCTCTATTTGAAATATGATTTAAAGGTGATCATCAACTCTTGAATAATTGGTATATAACCCTTTTTATTAATCGTTTTTCTTTCTTTCTGGGTCGCTTTCAAAAATCAGCTCGCTGCATTGAAGGGCCGCTCTCTCCTCCTCGTCATAAAATAAACCACTTTCGACATATCCCAACTATCTGTATGAAAACCGAGTAACACCTTCATTTGATAATCCGATTCCCGTAATTTGTTGCCGTCAATTTGGGATTTGTGGTTGGCACCATCATATTTGACATTTTTCTTCTCCGAATAACCTAGATATATAATAACTTACACTTTTCTTTCTTGGGACAAACACAGGCGATAGCCTTTTCGCTCGCACAACAGAGGAAAGAACTTCTGCTCTTTTTCTCTTCTCTCTTCAATTTTTACAACTGTAATTACAACCAACAAACAACTTATTTATGGCTACAAATACAAGTACACATCATGGCTTACATCAGAGAAGAGTTGATTATTAGAGACTTTTAACCAACTTACATACAACAGCCTACCACATGTGCCTTTTCCATATGTTTCCTGGAATGTTAATATAGCTGTGGTCTTCAATGTAAATTTACTCATTCACGGAGAACCAGCCTTAATACCATGAGGCTTGCAGTACAAGATTCTCTTCTTTTTGTCATTTGTGCGTGTATTGTATTTTACACAACCCGACCTGTTTTTTCCTGCCTCATAAAACACACGCCTTGGTGATCATTTCTTCAACACGGATTTGAACTTTCGCCTAGCATGCATGCAGATAGTATAGAGAATTATTCAGCACACCTGTAATTTATGCATGCACATTAAATCACACATCTATTATAATTAATTAGGGGGCTAGCTCGGAGAGTTTTAAATTCTAACAATATCGAGAGGTAATGAGTCCGTAACGGAATAGAGTTAACAGAGACATAAACAAATCCTAATTAAAATTATCTAATAATTCATAGGGTGCAATTAGCTTCATAACCTACAACGCAACCAACTCTTGCAAGGGTAACAATAGACCAAAAAAAAGCATTTTATACATAGAACAAATTGCTACAAACACAGTATTTCATATGTTAAAAAATAAAAAAAGAACACAAAATGGATAAAATCAACTTTGGCAAATATTAGAAACCAAAAATTAAGGCATAGCCCAAGAACAGCATTTCAGCACAAGAAACACTGAAGGGGGGGGGGGGGGGGGGGGCAGAGAGTGAGGGAGGGATACCACACCATACAGATACACATATACAGGCATACCAAATCATGGATTGACACACCCAATTCACTGAAAAAAAACCCTAAATTGAAACGCTCAAAAATAGAGAAAAGAGCCACAATAATGCAACAACAAATACAATGTGTAGTAAAGTGTTTATAGAGTATGTAGAGAGAAAAAACTAATCATTACATTCAACGTGTTAACTACAAAATGAACTATTACAACAACCAATATAAAAGAGTCTTCAGCTATATACACAGACTTTTCTATTTAGAATTTTAACTAACTCGAACAAACTTGTGCTTATCTTATTCCAGCGGTACTAATAGCCTGCGTCTCGTCCATGATAGCACACTCTGTGGTCTTACGACCCCCTCAGTTAGATATTAGGAAGAATGACAACACCTGACTTGGACAAAGAGATACGCGCAAATGACCCGAAGCAAGAGCTTTGTGAAGAAATCAGCGGGTGGTTGAAGTGTAGGAAGATTAGCATAGAAATGATACTTTGGTAAGCTTTTATCGAACAGATGACATCAACAAGCTCATATGTTTTACGCGCATGGAAAACCGGATTGGAAGGTGATAGAAAAGCAGAACCGATTATCACAGATAGAGTAACAGGCGATATTGATTATGTGCATGTCAGCAAGCAAGGCTAAAAATCCAACTGAGTTATAAGCGTGTATCAGGCAATTGCACGGTATTCCGCTTCAGAGGAAATCTTCGAGACTGTGGCGACTTCTTAGAGCGCCAGGAATTAAAGAGACAACCCACATAAAACACAAAAAACCTGTGATGGAACGTCGGTAAGTCTACAGGCTCCCAAATCAGCAATAGCTAAAAAAAAGCATAAGGTTTGAGAGAACTAGATGCAGAAGAGCAAGCCTTGCCCCGCTGTTTCCTTGCAGATAGCGAATAATCTTTGAGCACAAACAGGATAATATAGAACCTTAGGGTTGGACATACTGAGCAACGTATGCAAGTGTATGCATATCCGGTCCGAGAAATCGTAAGATAGATTTAGCCGACCAATGACCCTACGATATAGTGAAACATCCATGAAAATCATTTCTGTAGATAAATCAGGAAGTAGACCATTATTTTGTTTCAAGGTATAACCGAGGACTTGCAATTCAGAAGACCCGAAATCAGTTAACAAATCTTGAGCATACTTTTTCGGTGCAGGTGAATAACCCCTGAAGAAGAACAGCTAACTCAAGACCAAAAAAGAGGTTAAGATGCACAAATCCTTAAATCGGAAACGAGTTGGAAAGAATAGTTGACCTTTTGTCATGTGGGCCTTGATATTACCATCAGCCAAAAAACCATATCAATCAACAGACAACAGAAAAGGACAGTAATGGAGCCTGTGTGTAAACACAAACATACGTGAGCGCAAGCACAGTTTGAAACCAAAGAAGTCAAGGAATGCTGACACAATTTCATAACAGCATGAGGCGCCTGGCTAAGTCCATAGATAGACTTTAAAAGTTGCAAACTAACGCGACCTTGAATATTTTTGCAAACACGTAGGGGGCGAAACAGAGTACCTACCCCACCCCCGCCCCACCCTAACCCCACCCGAAGAAAGTGACATATACAACAGTCGTCTTTTAAATCACCATAGGAAAGACGTTGTAACATCAAGTTATAAGTGAACGACCCTGAACATAAAACACTAAGAAAGTGCTAAAGTTGGCATTTGGAACAACTGATGCAAACGACGCGAATAAGCAAACCCCATTTGCGTGCAACCTTTCACCAACCACAACGAGCTTATACGCTCCACACTTCAGAGCACAAGTAGTTTACTTTTGTATATCTACTAGCGAAACCCACAAACAGCTCTTGTTAGCAGGTAAGGGAGTAAATAACGCCAAGTTTAATGGGCCTCCAAGCAAGCCGCAATTTTCAGAAGCCATTGCAATAACCATCTGGTGATTGCACGCCTGCGGATATAATGGGTTCAGGATTATTCTTGGCCACATTAGCGGTAAAGGCATGATAGGTTGAAAGAAAACACTATGTTAGCCTGCACGTGTCAATGGGAATCCCACAAAATCCTTGAGTTTTTGAGGAACAACGCGTGTTTAAGTGGTCGGTAACATGCTCTATGATTTGGTGAAGGCACAGTTGGAACTAGAAACTTTCAGGAGAATTAACAGTGTAGTACTTCACGGGAAGACACCCAATCTGAATCATTGGAGACAAAGAATTATCCCGAGATTATTTTTGCTGAGGACTATCTCTTTCTTGTGTTACGAAGAGAGTATCCTCAAGTGTCAACAGCACTTGATGCCGGAAACAAATAGTGAAGGAGAAGACTTAATCTCCTTAAAGAGGAAATTAGTCTCAAAAACGGAACATGCCGTGTAAATAACACCCGTTCCGAGGACTAATGTCAGCACGATTCTAACCTTTTGATCAAAAGCATAACCAAGAAAAAAAACTCCTTTAAAGCACGGCACCACATTGTTGTCAGTGGTTTGGGGAGAATAGAGGCAAAAGGAGAATGAGCCAAATATGTCCGAGGTGACTATACAAGAGGCAACTGAGTGAACAACAGTTTTCAAAAGGTAATATTGCCCGCATGCACTGGGTCGTGTACGATTGATAAGTAGGTAGCATTTAAGAGCGCAAATCTCCGCCCAAAATTATGGGCAAGACTGCATGTAGTCGTAAAGTTCTGGCCATGGAGTAAGGTAAAACGGTGTTTTCCGTTCAACATAACTAGTTTGTTTGGGGTATAAACACAACTCTTTGATGCAGAACACCTAAGCACTAGATGCACTAAGTGTAGTATTAACAGATTCGTGCCGTGATCCGACCGTAAACTTTTACCACGTCGACCAACGGATTTGACATAGGCTAAAAACTGAATAGAACGTAGATGCTTGAGATTTTTCAGACAAAGAAGGTCCAAGTGTATCTAGACCTGATCAGACACTAAAGTGAGAAAATAAGGTGGTCAGTTTGCCATGAGTTTTGTGCATAGATGGACCTCATAAATAAGCATGAAAGTAAATCAAAACAAGAAAGCCGTAGCTTATATTGTTTTTGCTTCAAAGAATCTGCTCAAAGAAAGGTATTCCATACATGCTTAGGTAAAGGTAAAAGTGTAAGCCTTGTAGGGAAATGCCCCAATCTAGCGTGCGAACTAAATCATCCTCCTGTGGATAGGATCCTGAAGACAACAACTAGAGCAGTGAAAACAGGCATATGGTGTACTTGTTACTAACGTTGGTAATGAAAAGCTTATACGGAAGGTAGTACCATAAGAGAGATGCAAAGTGATAATAGATGAAAACTTTGGACAGAATCCAAACATGATAACCTTGGCAGGCTAAAGTTTGGCAATGCTAAAGTGGCAATTGCAGGGCTGAACATTCTTAATAAATGCATATAAGAGTATATGGTCAGTCAGTATAGCAATAAAACAGGTGCCGAGCTTAAAGGAAACGCATCTCGTTTTAACAAGTTAAAATGCCACACAAACCATAAGTCCAATTTCCATGTAGTACCAAGGAAGATAGCAAGCCAAACCCATCCATCACAAGCTGAAATACTGTCTTTCTCCAAATACTCCACATCCAATCAAACACTATGGGCTCTGAGCGAAATGAGAAACTTTTCAGGAATTCAAAAGCAGAAACTAGCGAAAAGGAAGCATGTGAGCAAATGGGCTGTGAGCAAAAATCTTAAAGATGAGAAATAAAAAAGCCCGTATTAATATCAAAAACCCACGTATGGACCGCCAAAAATGCAGATGTCAATTCAAAAGATCAAGAAATCAATGAACAGTGGGGTCGGTTGTAATGCAAGTGGAAGAAAAAAAACAAAAAAAAAAATCAAAGTGACTAGACAGCTATAAAAATCCAAAACTTTTTGCCGTTTAACATGGTTTACGACGGAACTAGCCAACATGCGTCGTAAACAAGCCGGTTTTGTTGTAAGTTTTGTTTAATAACTGAGGAAAAAACCAATGGCAAAGATGGATCATGGTCAAGAATAAGCCCGGCAACTTTACCTAGAAAAATTAAAATTATAAATATATAAACTTTTTTAGATATATATGGGGGTTTAAATAATCCACTACAACTCCCTTAAACTAAAAACCATAAACTAGTAATTGGAATAAGTTAGATGTCAGTGAGTATTCAGTTATAAGCTCCTCCATCCCCATCCCACAACCAGCCCCCACCGCCACCCTAGCCTTCCTTCGATCAATCACAGGCAGGATTTCCACTTACCACCATTATTTTCGATATATAATTCCTAGAGTCAAGCACCAATCACTATTCATAATGGCAAAACATCACTAAGATATGTGCAAAAATCAACCAATTTATATGATATTAACACTAAAAGTATCAATATTTCACCGTATATATCATCAACATTACCACCCGCTACCTCACATCTGCTACCAAAATCCTATCGTCAGGCTTGGCGCCCGCCGCCAGCATACACCGACATCATCATCACCATATCAATAACCGTCCGACACCTTAACCACCACATCTACACAAATATCAGTAAAATATTAGTCAAACGCAAAGCTCGGGCAGAGCTCCGACAAATCAGACAACTAATCTAGCTGGTCTATGGCGACCACCATGGCTTTTCTATTCAGCATTAAGGTTTGCAGTCTGAGATTTTGGAGAAATAAAGGAGAAGGAAGCAGCGGAAGAGAAATAAGAGGGCTGGGTGGATTGAGGGGCTGTGGATAGTTGGCCACCAAATGTACTATGTTTCATTTGCATTTGGAATGGAATTGGCGGAATAGACCACGATAACAAAATACAGGGCTAAATGAAAACTCACAATAGATTACAGTTCACAACACTCATGATAACAACATACACCATAAGATCACTCAGTTGTGGCCTCTCTACACTTTAAGGAAAGATAAAACAATTAAAAAGACACTTATACGCTACTAGAAATCTGTTGTGCAGGGATATTCAAGACAATTCTATTATTCAATTTTTCATATGATGCGTCTTTAAACTAAATCTTATAAAAATAAGTCACTAATTGTTGAATTTTTTTCCTCAATTTTTTGAGTCAGAAAAAAAAATTTTTGAAGACCCATCACAGGAAGGAAAACTTAATGCTATGCTAGGTTGTTAACACAGTTTGAGATGGAAAGGTGGCGGGGAGAATTCAATACCACATCTCTTGGTGTTGTTTAACCTGTCACATAAATTATTATGTCACTTCATAAATGTAATGAGAGGTAAGGATGATTTCATGTGTCCAGAAAGATGTCTCCCTCGTGACGGAGAGAAAAGGTAAATAAGGGTTAGTTTACAAGCAGCCCCATGGTGTTTTTATATTATGGTATTTATCATCACCCCTATATTGTGATGGATGATAGAGCTTGTTCAAATTCTTGTAAATATGAATATTTTAATACAAGCTTACCACTTTCATATTCCGATTCCTATGTAAGCAGATTTGCTCTTATTAGTATGGTAGTGCACATTTTACGTTGGAAAATTTTCGTGTACCTAGCAGACAGACAAAAAATTTAGTCTACGTTTGAGGCAAAAGGGCTCCCTGTAGGAAGGATTAATTAAGGATACACGCTTTCCTATATGGTCAGCAAAAATCAAAAAGTTTAAATTAATTCCACCCCATACCGTTACCTTTCCAAGAACTCAATGTACGAGGATCGCTAAACCAAAAAACTGCAATAAACACGGTTTGTAGACAAGCTCTTGAAAAGTTTGGCCGAAAGTATGGGTGAAATAAAGATGTCATTTGCGTAGGACATCGGTTGATCAGCAGCACTAAAAATATTTAAACAACACATTCTTGCTTTTATTGTAAATTCTTGATGGCTGCTATGTATTGTTCTTGTTAATTAGAATACTTAAATCTCACTTCAAAAGATACGATAGATATGTGCATAAAATAACATACTAAGTAAATAAAATATCTACCGTTATTATTCTATTCAACATCCTTAGATAACAACTAGGGTTGATGTTAAAAAAGGGTTTAGCAGATTTTAAATTATTGTATAACTTGTACCTGACTTGGGTCGCTGTTTTTGGTATACAAAAACGATTACCACTGAAAATCCGAGCATGTAAAATCTTAATACTTGTCTGCTTGCATATTCATTGGGTTGTTTTATTATTTAATGTTATGTTCGTTTGACAGTATGCTCATCTGGTTATTACTATCAATGAAGAAAACATTATCGCGGTGGATTTAAAAGCGCGTGAGACATTACTATAAACATTAACATTTAGTTTATTTGATAAAAATTCGATGATCCTCTATTACAAATTAATGAATTGATTCAGCAAAGAAACGCCAAGAGATCTACATTATTTGTGTTCATGCATATGAGGCTTGCGTCTGCAGACGGTCTTTAACATTTTTTAACATACTCAAAATTTCGCCAAATTTCTTTCACAACTTCAAGTCTTTACTGATCTTATGGACTTATGGATGCCCTTGTGAAACTTTATTGTTTCTTTAATGAATTTAATCATATAAGTCCATAAGATCTGTAAAAGTGATTACCATTTTGTGAAGCTTGTTTACGCCTCTTCCTGATGCATATACCAGTGCCTTCTGCTTCTTCTGTGTCCGAGTCCGCAACCACATTGACAATCTTAAATGTTGTGGTGCTTTGAAGAGTTGGCACATCATTCGAAGGCTATTCAGGCAGTACTTTCTCTTCACTACAGGACCTTGTAATGGCGGAATTTACCTGCTACTTTATGGAAAGCTTAAGCAACTTCAGCCTCACATTTTTGTTCCTTTAATTTCCAAATAGATGTTAAATAGTATATTTTTTTGCTAAATGAGTGATATAACAAGAGTATCAAAATAAGTAATCAGGTATGTGTATAAGTATAACATATCATTTATGTTTCCTTCACTTAAGCATTTTTTCCCAGCTCTTGTACAAAATGGAGAAGATAATTAAAAAATAGAAAGTTCAACCTCAATTACAGCCAGCTAATTGTTTCTTTCATTTGCCTTTTTATTAGATTCTTCCGCAAGAGATTTTCCACTATCCTGCTTATAACACATTTTTTGAGTTCCCTCGAGTATTCCTGCACACAGTTGTATTGTTTTTCATATTTTCTCGACGTCCTTTCTCATTGCTTCATTACATAAATTTCATGAAGCAATGTGAGCACGCGCCAAGTGACTGCAGATGCACAATTAGCTGATAGTTGGAGAAAAGACAAGCAAAAATTTTTAAGTTTAAAGGTCACCTTTTGTAGATTTGCGATGGTTTCCACCAAATTGCTGTATCTTATAACTGGTGAAATCGATGTAGATGTTGTTTCGTGGGTGCAACTATCCATCTGGAAATACTACTTCCAGGGGAAACAATAATTCCTAATTTATTGCGATCCATGTCAGAGATGAATACCTATAACATCATAACACCGAAGATGTCACCAGACTACACATTACGCATATGTATAGAATATATTATCTAAGAATACAGGATATGTTATTTAGTCCATATAACTTCTCCGAGGTATACCCATTAAAATTTTGGGCTTCTGTTAGAGCAATGCATAGGCTTCCACTCTTTAGACAAGGACCTCAGATATAATGTTTGAGTCTTTAACACATACAACACCCCTAATTATTTATATTTGGGGGGACCTCGAAATTAAGAACATAAGTAAAATAATGGATGAAAGTAAGCAAAATGAGTATAGTGAAGAGACCATTTGAATTTAATGCATATACTAAATATGATGGATGAAGGTACGTGCATGCAATTGCTTCTTTGATGACCATGAGAATATCGCCGAGCCAATATGAAAAGAATATCCCGATGTGCTTTTCCCGTCACCCAAATCTCCACCATAATCACTGTCTGAGTAGCCAACTAATTTGAATCTTGAGAATGCGTGTAAAACAAACATTATTAAGTGTACCTTTAATATATCTCAAAATTCTTTTAGCCGCCATGAAATGATCTTGCTTCGGCTTCTCCATGTACCAACTAACCAATCTGACTGCATACATGATATCTGGACGAGTAAAAGTTAGGTACCTCAAACTTCCAACCAAACTTTTGAACAATGTCGGATTACTGACTCCTCGTGTTGAATCAATTCTGAGCTTTATGCTTGCCTCTACTGGCGTGCTCACTGGCTTACATTCCTCCATTCTGAACTTCTTCAAAATCTGCTCGGCATATTTTTTCTAAGACATAAAAATTCCATCTTTTCTTTGCTTCAACACATAAATCCAAGAAGTATGACATTTGACCAATATCTGAAATCTCAAATTCATTAGTCATAACTTTCTTAAAATCATCAAACATACCAGGATTGTTTCCAGTAAATATCATGTCGTCCACGTATAAGCAAACGATCATAATATCTCCCCCTGAATCTGTTTTCGTGTAGAGAGCATGCTCATATGGACTCTTCACAACCATTTTTCTGGAAATACTCATCAACCCTTGTGTTCCATGCTCTCCGGGGCTTGCTTTAACCCGTGTAGTGCTTTCTTCAGTTTGTAGACTTCATTCTCCTGGTCTTTTTGAACATATCTTGGAGGTTACTCGATGTAGACATCTTCTTCGAGATAACCATTAGAAATGACGATTTTATGTCCATCTGAAAAATCTTCCATTGATTCTGAGCGGCAATTGTTGTGAGAAGTATGATGGTGTCAACTCGTGCAACTGGAGCAAACACCTCATCATAGTCAATTCCATATCTTTGCTTGTAGCCTTTAGCCACCAACCTTGCTTTGTATTTCTCCACTTCACCATCCTGATTTGTCTTTGTCTTAGAAACCCATTTGACACCGATTGCTTTGTGTCCTTATGGAAGATCTGTGTGCTCCCAAGTATCATTCTTCTTAATTGCACCAATTTCTTCATCCATGGCTTTTTCCATTTGCTTTCTTCAGAAGCTTCCTCAAATGTAACTGGATCACATTCAACCATTAAACAAAATAAAGAATAATCAAAGGTTGGTTTGTACCGGACTTGTTGCTTTCGTAGATATTATCTAAACTACGCATTTTTCTTGGCGCTCCCCATGAACTTCTGCTTCCACCTGAATCCGATGGTGTTGATGCGGGAGTGTTGATTCGGACTTTGTGGAGGAGTTTGATCATCATCTTCGCCATCTTTAATATTGGAGTCATCACCGTTATCATCATAATCATCGTTAGAAAATAAACCAGCAACTTTTCGTTCTTCCTCGCTCCATCTCCAGTAATCTGATTCATCAAACTCAACATCTCGAGAAATAAATTAATTTCTTCGTCAGGGGATTATAAAGTCTGTATGCCTTACTCCTTTTATCCGTATCCGGTAAATATCACTCTTCTCCTCCTCATCTGAGTCCTTCAAATAATGACCACTCCGCTTTTCCGCCAGTGCTTTGAACTCCTTTAATTTATCAAGAGCCTCTTATTTTTCTTTGATGATATACACCCAACTTTTCCTGCTAAAATCATCAATAAATGTTAGGTAATATCTATTACCTCCAAGTGATGAGATGTCAAATGGACAAGCAATATCTGTGTGAACTATCTCCAATGGCCTTCTGGCTCTCCATGATTTTCCAACGGGAAAACTTTGACGATGTTGCTTCCCCTTTACACACGCTTCACACAAATTTTCTGGTTCATTGATTTCTGGCAAACCGTCCACCATTTATGTCTTTGACAATTATTTCAGGCCAGAAAATCCAAGATGACCATATCTCAAATGCCACAACCACGAGTCATTTTTAATGACCGACTTTAAGCACTTCTGCGCCTTAGTTTGCAAATCAAGCGTAAGCAAATGATTCTTTGACATCTCCACATTTGCAATCAATTCCCGAGCTTGATTTCTAATAATGAGGGATTGTCCTGCATCCGTATATTATATCCTTTTTCCACAAGTTGGCCAAGACTGATAATATTACTCTTCAAAGCGGGAATATAATAAACATGATTTACATATTTCTTTTCACCTTTCTTCGACATGATCGTGATAGTACCTTTTTCTTTGACCAGAATCATTGACGAGTCACCAAAAGTAACTTCTCCGCTAATGGTGTCGGCTATCTCCGTGAATAATTCCTTGTGACCAGTCATGTAATTACTGGCCCCTGAGTCAAGATACCAAACATTCTTCTTGCTTTCCTCGTCTCCTTTGTAAGTGAGGAACGCAGTAGTGCCAACATCTTTATCTTCTTTTGCTGCTGCAAAATGACTTCTTTCTTCCACCTTCGGTGCTCTACACTTATAACTGAAGTGACCAAATTTATTACAATCATAACATTGAAACTGAGACTTGTCACCTCGTTGTTGAAATCCGCCTCGTCCTCGACCTCTGAAATTTTGACCACGACTAAATGGCTGATAGACTTCATCTGGCTTTTATGATGGACTGCCTACTGCCTTCCTCGTCCTTGTCCACCACAGTAGCCACCTCTGCCACGTGCAGAACTGCTACTGCCAGAACTGTCACCAATGGACACCTTACTTTGCAACGCCTTTCCAAATGGCTTGGATCATCATATAGGTTCATTCGTTGCTCGTGGGCTTGAAGAGAACCTACGAGCTCATCAATAGAAATCGTGGACAAGTCTTTTGACTCCTCGATGGAGGTAACAACGTAATAAAATTTTCTGTTAATGAACGAAGCAACTTTTTCATGACCCGAACATCATCGAGACTTTCGCCATTTCTTTTCATCTGATTTTCACAGTTTTCAAACGCGTAACAAATTCACCAATATTTCCTGAACTCTTCATCTTCAAATTTTCGAACTCGGCACGTAGAACTTGGAGCCGTACCTGTTTAACTTTCTCGACACCCTGGAACGATTCTGCAGAATCTCCCACGCGTCTTTCGCCGTTTTCTCATTTGAAATATATTTAAAGGTTGATTCATCAACTCCTTGAATAATTGTATATAACGCCTTTTTATCGTTTTTCTGGGTCTCTTTCAAAATCATCTTCTCTGCATTGAAAGGGCCGCTTCATCCTCTCGCTCGTCATACCCACTTTCGACAATATCCCAACTATCGTATGAACCGAGTAACACCTTCATTTGGATACTCCAGTTCCCGTAATTTGTTGCCGTCAATTTTGGGATTTGTGGTTGCACCATCATATTTGACATTTTTCTTCTCCGAAATAACCTATATATATAATAAACTACAACTTTCTTTCTTGTTACAAAGCACAGGCTATAGCCTTTTCTCTCGCACAACACAGGACAGAACTTCTGCTCTTTTTCTCTTCTCTCTTCAGATTTTTACACTGTATATTACACCAAACAAACACCTTATTTATAGGCTACAAAATACAAGTACACATCATGGCTTACATCAGAGAATAGTTATTATTATAGACTTTTACCAACTTACATGCAGCCTACCACATTTTCCATATTTTCTGGAATGTATATAGCTGTGTCTTCATGTATTTACTCTTCACTTGAGACCAGCCTTAATACCATGAGCTGCAGTACAAGATTTCTTCTGTTTTCATTTGTGCGTGTATTGTATTTTACACAACCCACCTGTTTTCCTGGCCTTCATAAAAACACAACTGCCTTGGTGATCATTTCTTCAACACGTATTTGACTTTCTCCTAGCATGCATGCAGATAGTATATATAGTATTTATTCAGCCCACCTTAATTTATGCATGCACATTAAATCAACCCATCTATTATAATTAATATATGCTAGCCGGAGAGTTTGAAATTCTAACAATATCGAGAGTTAATGAGTCCTTAAACGTAATAGATTAACATATACATAAACAAATCCTAATTAAAAATTATCTAATAATTCATAGGTGCAATTAGCTTCATAACCTACACGGCAACCAACTCTTGCAGGGGTACAATAGACCACAAAAAAGCATTTTAATACATATAAACATTGCTACACAGTATTTTCATATGTTAAAAAATAAAAACAGACCACAAAATTTGTATAAAAATCAAAACTTTGGCAAATATTAGAAACCAAAAAATTAAGGGCATAGCCCAAGAACCGCATTTCAGCACAATAACCACTGAGAGGGGGGGGGGGGGGGGGGGCAGAGAGTGAGGGAGGGATACCACACCCATACAGATACACATATACAGCATACCAGAATCATGGATTGACACACCCAATTCACTTAAAACCCTAAATTGAAACTCTCAAAATAGAGAAAAGAGCCACAATATGCAACAAACAAATACAATTGATAGTAAAAGTGTTAGAGAGTATGTAGAGAGAAGAAAACTAATATTATCATTCAACTTGTTAACTACAAAATGACTATTACACCAATATAAAGAGTCTTCAGCTATATACACAGACTTGTATCTATTTAGAATTTTAACTAACTCTAACAAACTTGTGCTTATTCCAGCTGTACTAATATCCTGCTGTCTCGTCCATGATAGCACACTCTGTGGTGCTTACATCCCCCTCAAGTTAGATATTGGGAAGAACTTGACAACACCTGACTTGGACAAGAGATACGCCAAATGACCCGAAGCAAGAGCTTTTGTGAATAAGTCAGCGGGTTGTTGTAGTGTAGGAAGATAAGCAGTAGAAATGATCCCTTTGGTAAGCTTTTATCGAACAAGGATGACAATCAATCTCAATATGTTTTGTACGCTCATGGAAAACCGGATTGGAGGTGATATGAAAAGCAGACCGATTATCACAGAATAGAGTAACAGGCGTGAGATTGATTATGTGCATGTCAGCAAGCAAGGCTAAAATCCAACTGAGTTCATAATTCGTATCAGCCATTGCACGGTATTCCGCTTCAGAGGAAGATCTCGAGACTGTGGGCTACTTCTTAGAGCGCCAGGAGATTAAAGAGGCACCCAACATAACACAAAAACCTGTGATGGAACGTCGAGTAATTCTACAGGCTGCCCAATCAGCATAGCTAAAAGCAGTAAGTTTGAGAGAACTAGAGGCAGAGAAGAGCAAGCCTTGGCCCGCTGTTTCCTTGAGATAGCGAAGAATCTTGAGCACAACATGATAATGATAGACCTTAGGTTTGGACATGAACTGAGCAAGCGTATTCAAAGTGTATGCAATATCGTGTCGAGAAATCGTAAGATAGATTAGCCGACCAATGACCCTACGATATAGTGAAACATCATGAAAATCAGTTTCTGTAGATAAATCAGTAAGTAGACCATTATTTTGTTTCAAGGGTATAACCGAGGACTTGCAATTCAGAAGACCCACATCAGTTAACAAATCTTGAGCATACTTTTTCTGGTGCAGGTGAATACCTTGAGAAGAACAAGCTAACTCAAGACCAAGAAAATATTTAAGATGCCCCAAATCCTTAATCTGGAAACGAGTGGAAAGAAATAGTTTGACTTTTGTCATGGTGCCTTGATCATTACCAGCCAAACCATATCATCAACATACACCAGAAAGACAGTAATGGAGCCTTGTTGTGTAAACACAAACATACTGTGATCGCAAGCACATTGTTTGAAACCAAAGTCAAGTAATGCTGAACACAATTTCATAAACCAGCAATGAGGCGCCTGGCGAAGTCCATAGATAGACTTTAAAAGTTTGCAAACTAGACGCGGACCTTGATATTTTGCAACAGCGTAGGCGAAACAGAGTACCCCGAAGAAAGTGACATATACACATCTTCTTTTAAATCACCATTAAGGAAAGCCGTTGTAACATCAAGTTAAGTAAGTGACCGACCCTGAACATCAAAAACAGCTAATAAAGTGCGTAAAGTTGTCATTTTGACAACTGATGCAAACGACTCGAAATAATCAAGACCCTCCATTTGCGTGCAACCTTTCACCACCAAGCGAGCTTTATAACGCTCCACACTTTCATGAGCACAGTATTTTACTTTGTATATCTAGCGACACCCAACAGGCTTCTTGTTAGCAGGTAATGGAGTAATAACCCAAGTTTTATTGGCCTCCAAAGCAGCCAATTCAGAAGCCATTGCAATACACCATTCTGGTGATTGCACAGCCTGCTGATATGAATTGGGTTCAGGATTCTTGGCCACATTAGCTGTAAAGGCCTGATAGGTTGAAGAAAACACTATGTTAGCCTGCATTGTCAATGGTAATCCCACAAAATCCTTGAGTTTTTGAGGAACAACGCGTGTTTAAGTGGGTCGTACATGCTCTATGATTGGTGAAGGCACAGTTGGACTAGAAACTTCAGGAGAATTAACATTTGTAGTATCTTCACTGGAAGACACCCAATCTGAATCAGTTGGAGACAAAGAATTATCCGGAGAATTATTTGCTGAGGGACTATCTCTTTCTTGTGTTAAGAAGAGAGTATCCTCAAGTGGATCAACCAGCACTTGAAGGTCCGGAAACAAAGTAGTGGAAGGAGAAGACTTAATCTCCTTAAATAGAAATATAGTCTCAAAAACTGAACATGCCGTGTAATAACACCCTTCCGAGGACTAATGTCCAGCACTTTTTAACCTTTATGATCAAAAGCATAACCAAGAAAAACTCCTTTAAAAGCACGTGCACCAAATTTGTCAGGTGGTTTTGGGAGAATAGAGGCAAAGTAGAGTGATCCAAATATTCCGAGGTGACTATACAGAGGCAACTGATTGAACAACAGTTCAAAAGGTATATTGCCCTGCAGCACTGGGGTCGGTGTACGATTGATTAAGTAGGTAGCATTTAAGAGCGCATCTCCCCAAAAATGTATGGGCAAGACTGCATGTAGTCGTAAAGTTCTGGCAACATGGAGTAAGTAACGGTGTTTCCGTTCAACAATACTATTTTGTTGTGGGGTATACACACAACTCTTTTGATGCAGCACACCTAAGGCAGCTAGATGCATACTAATTGTAGTATTAACAAATTCAGTGCCGTGATCCGACCGTAGAACTTTTACCACTCTACCAAACTGAGTTTTGACATAGGCTAAAAACTGAATAAGAACTGTAGATGCTTGAGATTTTTCAGACAAAAGAAAGGTCCAAGTGTATCTAGACCTATCATACACTAAAGTGAGAAAATAGGTGCAGTTGCCATGAGTTTTGTGCATATATGGACCTCATAAATAAGCATGAAGTAAATCAAAACAAGCCGTACTTAGATTGTTTTGCTTCAAAGAAGCTGTCACAGAAAGGTAATTCCATACATGTCTTAGGTAAAGGTAAAAGTTTAAGCACTTGTAAGGGAACATGCCCCAATCTAGCGTGCTAACTAGAATCATCCTCCTGTGGATAGGATCCTGAAGACAACAACTAGAGCTAGTGAAAACAATGCTATATGGGGTACTTGTTACTAACTTTGGTATGGATAAAAGCTTATATCGGAAGGTAGGTACACATAAGATAGAGTGCAAAGTGATAATAGATGAAACTTGGACAGAATCCACATGAGTAACCTTGGCAGTCTAAATGTTTGGCAATGCTAAAGTGGCATTGCAGGGCTGAACATTCTATAATAAATGCATATAAGGAGTAATATGGTCAGCAGTATAGCAAATAAAACATGTGCCCGATCTATAAAGGAAAACTCATCTCTGTTTTACAAAATTTACATTCCACAACAAACCATAATTCCAGATTTCCATGTAATTACCAAGGATAGCAAGCCACCCAGTCATACACTAAGCTGAAATACTGTCTTTCTCCAAATACTCACCATCCAATCAAACACTAATGGGCTCTGAGCTAAATTTAGAAACTTTTCAGGAATCTCAAAAGCAGAAACTGAGCGAAAGGAAGCATATGAGCAAATGGGCTGTGAGCAAAAATCTTAAAGATTAGAAATAAAAAAGCCCGTATTAATATCAAGAAACCCACTTATGGACCTCCAAAAATGAAGATTCAGATGTCAAGAAGATCAAGAAATCATGAACAGTGGTGTCGGTGTATGCAAGTGGAACAAGCAAGTGACTTTAGACCGCTATAAAAATGACCAAAACTTTTTGCCGTAATTACATGTATTTACGACGGAACTAGCCTAAAATTTCCGTCGTAAACAGCCGGTTTTGTTGTAGTTTTGTTAATAACTGAGGGAAAAAACATGGCTAAGATGGATCCATGGTCAAGAATAGCCCTTCAACTTTACCTATAAAAATTAAAATTATAAATATATATAACTTTTTTAGATATATATGGGGGTTTAATCCACTACAAACTCCCTTAAACTAAAAACCAGAAACTAGTAATTGGAATAGTTATATTCAGTGATTATTCAGTTATATCTCAGCTCCATCCCCATCCAGCACCAGCCCCACCGCCACCCTAGCCTTCCTTCGATCACCGTCATGATTTCCACTTACCACCATTATTTTCGATATATAATTCCTAGATTCAGCCACCAATCACTAATTCATATTGCAAACATCACTAATATATGGTGCAAAAATCACCAATTTATATGATATTAATCACTAAAATTTATCAATATTTCACCTTATATATCATCAACATTACCCGCTACCTCACATCTGCTACCAAAATCCTATCGTCAGTCCTTGCCGCCGCCATCATAACACCACATCATCATCACCATATCAATCACCGTCACGACACCTTAACCACCACATCTACACCAATTATCAGCATTATGTCAAACGCAAATCTCGAGGCAGAGCTCCGACAAATCAGACAACTAATCTAGCTGCTATGGCGACCACCATGGCTTTTCTATTCAGCAGTTAAGAGTTTGCAGTCCTGAGATTTTGGAGAAATAAAGGAGAAGGAAGGCAGCGGGAGAGAAATAAGAGGGCTGGGGTTGGAGTTGAGGTGGCTGTGGTGATAGTTGCACCAATGTACTATGTTTCGATTTGCATTTGGAATGGAATTGGCGGAATAGACCACTATAACAAAATGACAGGGCTAAATGAAAACTACACATAGATTACAGTTCAACACTTCATGATACACATACACCATAAGATCACTCAAGTTTTGCCTCTCTTACCACTTTAGGAAAGATAAAACAATTAAAAAGACACTTATACTACTACTATGAAATCTGTTGTGCAGGGATATTCAAGAACTATTCAAATTTTTCATGCTTCTTTAAACCTAATCTTATAAAATAGAGTCACTAATTTCTCAATTTTTGAGTCAGAAAAAAAATTTGAAGGAACCAATCACAGGAAGGAAAACTTAATGCTTCTAGGTTTTTACAGTTTAGAGATGGAAAGTTGCGGGGAGAATTCAATACCACATCTCTTGGTGTTGTTACACCTGTACATAAATTTATGATTTCACTCATAAATGTAATGAGAGGTAAGGAATTTTCATGTTGTCCATAACGATGTCTCCCTCTTGACGGAGGAGAGGTATAAGGTTAGTTTACAAAGCAGCCCATGGTGTTTTTATATAGTATGTATTTTATCATCACCACTATATTGTGATGGATGATAGATCTTGTTCAAATTCTTGTAAATATTAATATTTTAATAAACAAGCTTACCACTTTCATATTCCTATTCCTATGTAAGCAGATTTTGCTCTTATTAGTATGGTAGTGCACATGTTACGTTGGAAAATTCTTGTACCTAGGGCAGACAAGACAAAAAATGTAGTCTTACTTTTGAGGCAAGAAGGCTCCTGGTATGAAGTATTAATTAGGATACACGCTTTGCCTATATGGTCAGCAAAATCAAAAAGTTTAATCCACCCATAACCTTTCACCTTTCAAGAACTCATATACTAGGATCGCTACCAAAAACACTGCAATAAACATCGGTTTTTAGACAAGCTCTTGAAAATTTTGGCCGCAATGTATGGGTGAATAAAGATGTCATTTGCTTAGACATTGGTTTGGACAGCAGACTAAAAATATTTACAACATTAGCTTTATTAAATTCTTGATGGCTCTATGTATTGTATTGTTAATTTAGAATAATTAATATCTCACTCAAAAGATACGATAATGCATGAAATAACCACTAAGTAAATAAAATATCTACAGTATCATTATATTTCAACATCCATTAGATAACAAACTAGGGTGATGTTAAAAAAGGGTTTAGCATTAAATTATTGTATAACTTGTACCTGACTTGGGTTCGCTGTATTACAAAATATATTACCAATGAAACGAGCTTAAAATCTTAATATTGTCTTCTTTGGCATATTCATTGGGTTGTTTTATTATTTATGTGTATGTTCGTTTGAAGTATGTATCATTATGTTATTACTTATCAATGAAGAAAAATTACTGGCGGTGGATTTAAAAGCGGTGAACATATATAACATTAACATTAGTTTATTTGATAAAAATTCGATGCTCTATTTATCATTAGGAATTGATTCAGCAAAGAACGCCAAGAGATTCTACATTTATTTGTGTTCATGATTATGATTGTGCTTGCCTGCTAGACTGTCTTTACATTTTATTAAATACTCAAATTTCGCCAAAATTTCTTCACACTTACATGTCAGTCACTTTGATGATGCTAAATTCAATCTTGATATTTATTAACAGAAAGCTGGTGATGAACAAAGATGGGGAAGGTGGGCCAAGTCAAACTACAAACAAAGAGGAAGCAAATTAACCGGAAGATACAATGGCCTTGGCAACATATGTGTATACTACATTAGCAGGTAATACCGAGCCCCCAAATGATGACGCGGAACAATATACCAGTAGGTGCACCTACTGAGCCTTCAAATGATGCCAAACCGCCTTTTCTTGACATCACCGAAGATTCACCAAAAACTAACAACGCAGGTATGGAAGAGTCCCGCACAGGTAATTTAATTTTATGTTCCATGTTATGAGTTCAGTTGTTAACCTTGATAATACTAACACTGATCTTTCCCTAGCCATCCTCCCTCCACAAGCTGCAGCCGGAACTATTCCAAAGCAACGACGCACGCCTAGTTACAGGTCATTGGTGATGACGATGAGGACATTGATGACATTGTGCATATAAAAACTTCTTATGGTAGTGCAACTAATCATTGATCTTATGGGTTGTCTATCATGTTTTGGAAAACCCATATATGGCCCGTTCTTATGAAGTCTGTAGGTAGAATTCTATAGCTTCATAAGAACGGGCCAGTCATGGGCTTTCCAAAATAGTATAGACAACCAATAAGATCAATAATTAGTTGCACCACCATAAGAAGTTTTTAAATGCAAAATGTCGTCAATGTCCTCATCGTCATTATCAATCACCTGTAACAAGGCATGCGTCGTTGCTTTGGAATAGTTCCGTCTGCTGCTTGTCAAGGGAGGATGACTAGGGAAAGATCTGTGTTAGTATTATCAAAGTTAACAACTCAACTCATAACAGGGAACATAAAATTAAATCACCTCTGCGGTGCTCTTCCATACCTGCTTTGTTATTTTTCGGTGAATCTTCGGTGATGTCAAGAAAAGGCGGTTTGGTATCATTTGAAGGCTCAGTAGGGGCACCTACTTGTGTAGTATCCATATATTGTTCTCCCATGATCTATAATTGCCTTAAAAGGTCCAATGAGTCATCATTTCGGGGCTCGGTATCATCTGCTGGTGTAGTATTCACATATGTTGCCAAGGCCATTGTATCTTTGGGTTAATTTGCTTCCTCTTTGTTTGTAGTTTGACTTGGCCCACCTTCTCCATCTTTGTTCATCACGAGCTTGCTGTTAATAAATATCAAGATTGAATTTAGCATTATCAAAGTGACTTGACATGTAATTATGAAGATATTTATGAAACAACTGAACGGTAATACAACAAAAGATTTCTAATCACTAAATCAATAAACAAATAAAAGAGAAATAATTCTATCATAGATGTATATATATTGAATTTACAAACTTAATAGAAAACGTACAAAAATATTATAATTCAAACTTATATAAAAAAGCATAACACATAATTATACATACATAAATAGGCACAAGCCATACAAATAAAAATTTCACAGCATGTAACAAATAACATGAGTTGTACCAGCCATTACCTTATGAACCATCCTTAGGATGGTGAGGAGAATGTGTCAACACTAACCAGCAACACTTCAAACAAATAGTTGCAAAATAAGAAATTAGCAAATATTTCAAGTGACAAGTATTGAAAATAGTTATATACTTATGTAACCCGGTTTTGTTTCACATAAAATTTAATCTAGGCATGGTTGAGTGAAAAAAGAATAATAATCTATACTATACTATAATAAGCGAACATGGGTATAATTTGTAGTCCAAGGTTTTAGTTATATTTTTTGGTTTGGTACTCTCCTTTTGGTACTACAAGTCTACAAATGTGGAGTCCATTAGTATTATATTGTTAAACAGTTTCAAATACTAAAAACACTCATAACAATATATTATCATATAATATTTCATTAAAAAATTATAATGATATTATAAATAAAATTATAAATATACAATTTTGAATATGTTTTTTTTAACAAGAATATCAAAAAGACATCTATACTATACGTTTGCAATTCGATTGATTAGATTACTGAATCTTTCAAAGGTATTACACGATCGGCTATGTTTGGCAAAAAATTGAATTTTCTTAATTTTTTTTATTTTTAAATCTACATAAACTAAATTCGGATTAAATGTACTAATATATATATATATATATATATATATATATATATATATATAGTCAGTTGAATAATATAATTTAATTAAAATTCAATTCATTAATACTAAAATACTAATAAAATGATGTTAAAACTTATATTATAAATAATAAATTATAAACTATATACCCGCCCGTGCTTCGCACGGGTTAAAGGCTAGTAATCTTTATATGTATTTAAAAGTAATGAGATCAGTTCTGTAGTTGAATATGTGTATAATAGCTCACCTTTTTCTAAAGCCTGTGGATGGGGGCCATGGATGGCCTTCAACCTTCTTCATTGTTCATAAAGTTACTTTGCTCATCACCAGGGCTGCTGTTAATAAATATCAAGATTGAATTTTGCATTATCAAAGTGAACAAAATTTAATTATAAAGATATATATGATACAAGTGAACTATAATACAACAAAAAAATTTAAATCACTAAATCAATAAACAGATGAAATCAAAATAATTCTATCATAGATGTATATATTTTAAATTTACAAACATCAAAGTACATGATACAAAAATATTAAAATTCATACTTATATGAAAAATCTAAAGACATAATTATACATATACAAATAGGCACAAGCCATACAAATAAATATTTCACAGCCTGTGGCGAATGACATGAATTATATGAGCCATTACCTTATAAACCACCCTTATGTTGGTGAGGACCCTTAGGTTTGTGAGTTGAAATAGATTTTAGAGGCAATAGAGTTTAGGAAAATCAATTTATGGTAGAGTGGTTTGATATAGGTTCATGGGATAGAGGAGTGCGGCGGAGTTATGCTTTGCTTTTACGCATCCTCAACTTATAAAAGCTAGGGTAAGATGTATTTGGGTTGGTTGAACAAATATCCAATCTTGGACTTTACCTTTTTCTTAATCAAGCCCAACTAAATTCTAACCCATACACATTAAGTTTTAAATTTATTTATACCGTTCAATATCTTAGTCAAACTAGTGAACAATTTTTAAAACATTTCTTAATTTCACTCTACTCAATCCAACTACTAGTTACCGCGGGATTAAACTACTAGGCAGAGTGCAAAAAGAAATTCTCACCACCACCACACCTATCATAAAAAAAGTCAAAAAAATAAAAAATAAAAATATGATCCATGATCCACTTGGACTGAATTTCTTAGCGGCCTATAATATTATTATGGATGACATAGCATTTGTTGATTTTTAGTATACAGGTGGAAGAAATTGATATGAAGAAAGCTTCTAAAGTTATATATTTTTAAAACACAATTTTTTTTTGATACATAATTGATAACATATTCTTAGAAAATAGTAATATACTTTGTGATATATTATTCTTCTTATTTAAAAATTGGAAATTAAGCTCATAAACTAAGATTACATATCCCAAAAATTTCAAACAATTTTTAAAAAATTTCAATAATTTTTAATAATTTCCAATAGAATTTCTTCCTGATCTTATAATGAACATTTTAATTTGTATCAACTTTATATTATTATATAAAATATAAAAACAATATGGTCCATATAAGTAGTTCAGATTATTTTAATTAATTAAACATCACAAGATTAAATGCATATTAGGTTATGTAAGTTAAGATTAAAATTAGAATATTGCATGTAAAAAAAGGTGAAGACAGAGTAAACATATGCCCAGTAACAATTAAGGATAATTAAAAAATAGTTTCATGTTTTAGATAAGTATATTGGATTAAAAGCTAAGTAATTTGACCACATTTGACTACAAAATCAACATACCAAATAAAAGGTTAAATTTTCATAATTTATTTTAATCAGTATTTACACATTACAATAACATACGTACCGTTGGATCGTTCAAAATGATTTTTTTTAAATAGTTTCATGTTTCGGGGTAGGTATTTGATTAAAGGCCACATAATTTGACTGCATTTGACAACAAAATCCACACATCAAATAAAAGGCTAACTTTTTTTTAATCAATATTAACATGTTACAATAATATAGGTTACACTTTTCTAAGTGATAGAAACCGTTTGTTAGAAACTCAATTTATTGAAATTGAAAATTGAGTGCCAAACAGCCAAGGATGATCTCTTAACTGTTTTAAAAAGAAAAGAAATCAATAAGAAATAGCTTTAAAAAGAACAAGAGATCATTGCTAGGTGGAAGTCTGGGAGAAATGTTTCTGCAAACATCATCAACATTCAAGGCAAGGAGACATTTGTTGAAAATGAGTGGAAAAGAGACAAGAGAATCCTTGAGATTTCATATGCCAGTTCAACTTATGAGCTTACAAGTATTGATCAATCGTTGAAGACTAAAAGCTCGACGGATGAGAGATATCGGTTGAAAAATAACTCATTAGTTGGCAAAAAGACTCTCAACAAGCTTAACAAGAAATATGGACCTGTTAACAAGAACTTTGTCAAAGGAGAGAGCAACTCCTCAAGAACTAATGAGAGTGTGAACATAGGTCACTTTTCTGATAAGAAACTCAAGGAGAAATTGGATGCTATAGAGACTATGCCAGTTGAGACTAAAAAGAAGAGAAACAATAGGAATGGTAAAATTGGAGTTAAGAAGCACAACAATTACACTCCCAAAGCTAGTGCTCCTAAAAAACTTGAAGTAAATGTGATAGTGTTAATCATTTATCTACATATTGTAAAATTATGGTTACTCCTACTTTTTCCAAAGCCTATGTCTATGCCATCTGTTTCAAATATGCACATGCCTGCTATGGACATGATGCGTGGTTTATTATCTCAAAATCCTTATGCTCATCCTAGCATCCTATACATGTTCCATCCATATTTCAATGCTTTCAATATGTCTCAATTTCATTCAAGCATGCATGTTATGAAAAATCCATGTGTTCCTCAAATGACAAATTTGCCTACTGCCCTGAACAATTTTGATACTCTAAAGTCTTAACCTAAACCAAAGATTGAGTTAAATCTTTCTAACGGAGAGGGCACTACAAGAAAAGCGGCTATTTTCGACCGTAAATGGTCGAAATTATTTATTTCGACCAAAGTCGGTCGAAAAATATTTCCGGTCGAATTTAGTTGGTCGAAAATGGACATAAGTTCGACCATTTTTTAGTTGGTCGAAAATTTTGAGGGGAAAATAAAGGGGGGAAAGTTCCCGCCCAAACAAATTCTAATTAATTTCGACTAGTTTCGGTCGAATTTATTAATTTCGACCATTTCTGGTCGAATTTAATAATTTCGACCACTTTTGGTCGAATTTATTTCGAGCACAAAATGAAGGGGGAAAGTTCCCGACCAAAAAATTTGAGCGGGAAAATTACCGCCTAATTCTGTTCAAAAAATTTGGAACTAATTTCGACCTTTTCGACTAGTTCTGGTCGAATTTAACAATTTCGACCTTTTCTGGTCGAATTTAATAATTTCTACCAGAAATGGTCGAAATTATTAAATCGGCCACGTATAATTGAATTTATATTTTTTTATAAAATCACAAATGTAGCTAGTTTAATACAACTTCTTGCATAGACCAACATAAAAATTAAGACAAACAAGAATATCATTTATTATGTGTTTTCATAATTTTTTTTTATTCAATCATACAAGATATGACTGGACTAAAGCTGGATTAGACATACTAGTTGACTATTAAAATCTTATATCAAATAAATTAATATTTTATCAAACTTTAGGAATATGACTAAAATATATGGATAATAATTTTTTGCGATTGGATCAGTGATAATTATTTCATAAAAATTCAAATGACAATTCCGGACTAAACACTAGTAAAAGAACTAGTCAAATTATCACTTAACTCTTATAATCTCAAATCATAATTATTAAACAATTTCTGAAATTTTAAAAATAGGATTAAAATTAATAAATTTAAAATCTGTAAGGTTGGATCATCGATAATTATTTTAAAAAAAATCAAACTAACAAACCACGATCAGACACGATTTAAAAGTAATAGTCAAATAATCAGTTGACTTTTAAAATCTCAAATCATATAAATTTAATATTTGTTGAAATTTTAAGAATATGATTAAAATATATCCATCTTAACATCTATAAGGTTGGATCGTTGATAATTATTTTTTTTAAAATCAATCTAACAAACTAGGAGTATACAATATTTAGATGTACTAGTCAAATTATCAGACTGTCCAAATTTCAAATCATATAAATTTAATAATGTATTCAAATTTAGGAATATGACTAAAATATGTCTATCATTACATCTAAGGTTGGATCATCGATAATTATTTTTAAAAAAATTCAAACTGCTAAACCAGGCGTATACATCATTTAATTAGATGTAATAGTCAAATTATCAGTTGACTGTTAAAATCTCGAATCATATAAATTTAATATTTATTGAAACTTTAGAAATATATACAACTTAACATCTGTAAGATTGGATCATCCATAACTATTTTTAAAAAAATTCAAACTAACAAACCAGGAGTATACACAATTTAAATGTAATGGTCAAATTATCAATTGACCCTTAAAATATCAAATCAAATAAATTTATTAATTATTGAAAATTTAGAAATATGACTAAACTATATACATCTTAAGATCTATAAGGTTGGATCATCAATAATTATTTTTAAAAAATTCAAACCGCTAAACCAGGATTATACACCATTCAAATGTACTAGTCAAATTATAAGTTGACTATTAAAATCTCAAATCATATAAATTTAATACTTATTGAAATTTTAGGAATAGTACTAAAATATGTTGATATTAGATCATGGATAATTATTTTTAGGAAAGTTCAAACTACAAAATCACGAGTATACACTGTTTAGATAGATGTACTTGTCAAATTATAAGTTGACTGTTAAAATTTCAAATCGTATAGATTTAATATTTATTGAAATTTTAGGAATATGACTAAAATATATTGATCTTAACACATATAAGATTAGATTATCGATAATTATTTTTAAAAAATTCCAAATACCAATCTGAAAATAAACACTACTCCCTCGGTTTCTTTAAACTTCTCTCGTTTGAAATGTCGGGACTGTTCATAACATGACACAAATAATTAATTTACACCAAATCTATAAGAACAAATATAATCATGAGTGATCTTGTTGGAGTCATATTTATAAGTATTTTAATACTATAAAATTTTTATACTTAATATTAATATGAAATAAAAGATATTAACTTCATTGTTATATAATATTCTTCTTAAATAAAATTAATTCAAATTTAATATCGTGAATATTATAAGAAATTTATATAATTTACACTAAATTTATATAACTTCATTGTTATATAATATTTTGTTTGTGTATTTTACATTAACACTTTATCCATCTTATAATATTTTTATTAATTTTTCATCTAATTTTTTACAATAGAAAATCTGTTGTACTAATATTATATTAATACATCATCTAATCTAGATAATCTTTTTATATTTTATAAATCTCTTTTTTTTCCTTTTTATACCATACGTGCAAGCGTTTTATACCAAGTAGTACTGTACTTATTTACAAGAAAAGGACAGACCTATTATATTATACTATGTTAAAAACCATTAGTAGTAGCCCAATTCTCACTCCACTCCTCTCCACACTCTACCTTCCTCCCCCGTCTCCCCTTTCTGCTCCCTGCACTACATAGAATGCTTTCTCAAACACTGAAGTCTGCTGTTACAGCTTTTCACAACAAATACATTACAACAATGGTGGCTCTCCGAGAATGCGGCAAGTACCAGAAATCAACAGAGGTAATTCTTGATCTGCCAATCTTGCTCCAGGGATGGAGGCGTTTCATGTCTTTGCCTCCAATATTGAAAAGATCATCTATATCATCTTGGCCGGTTTCTCAAAATTGCAGGTAGCATTCTCACTCTCTCCCAGCAAGTGTAAATGGTTATTATCAACTAATCTCATTACACTATACATATATGTTATTCTGACAATATTTTGTTTTTCCATGGCCTTCCAGTCTAGTCTCCCTTCGCCACCTAAACCCGTCAACAAGGACCCAGATGAAGGATAGAAAGATTTGGCAGAATATGTAGTTCAAAATTAGGCTTCTTTACATATAAAGGGAGGTTGTTTGTTAAGGTTTGGTTATGTAGATTTTGATGTTCCAGATGGAGTTGTAAATTCATTTTGACCGATTATACCTCCGGGCCAAGTCGGTTATTGTGAAATATGATGAAAGTTGTTGAAAATTGTGTGCAAAACAGAGCAGCAGATTCTGCTGCTATTTTTTTTAAAATGTGGTATGCTAAATTCGACCGAATTTGGTCGAAATTATACTTTTTTGGGCGTTAAATTTGAATTTTTTGAAATATTTTGGCAAATTTTTGAATTTTTGAAAATTTTTAAATTTCGGTCGAATTTATAATTGCGACTAAATTTGGTCGAAATTAATTTCGACCGTTTTTGGTCGAAATTATATATTTTCGACCGGGTGTTTAATTTCGACTAGCTTATATTCGACCATCTCCGTTCCGGTCGAAAATAGCTATTTTCGACCAGAATCTGACGGTCGAAAATAGCCGTTTTTCTTGTAGTGGGTGGAGATTGAAGAAAAGGTTGTGAAGCCTAACAAACCTTGACCCAAAGGAATTTGGAAGAATCTATGGTACTTAGATAGTGGTTGCTCCAGGCACATGACTGGAGATTCCTCCCTACTCACAAAGTTGGTAGAGAAAGTTGGCCCTAGCATTACCTTTGGAGATGACAACAAAGGATATACTATGGGACATGGCTTGATTGCAAAAGAAAATGTCATCATTGATGAATTTGTATTGGTGTCTGGTCTTAAGCATAATTTGCTTAGCATTAGTCAAATTTGTGACAAAGGATTTAAAGTTAATTTCAATCCTGTAGCCTGTGTTGTCACCAAGAGAGAAGAAAACAAAGTGGTACTAATTGGTCAAAGAAAAGGAAATGTGTACATAGATGATTTCAACTCAGTCAAGTCAGACTCTATCACTTGCTTATTTAGCAAAGCAAGCTCTCATGAAAGTTGTCTATGGCACAAAAGATTATCTCATTTAAATTTCAAGACAATGAATGACTTGGTCAAGAAGGATCTGGTTAGAGGAATTTCAAGACTGAAATTTTCCAAGGAAGACTTGTGTGCTGCTTGTCAACAAGGTAAACAAAAGAGAAGCTCTTTCACAAGCAAAATTTAGTCATCAATTGTGAAGCCACTTTAACTTCTACATATGGATTTATTTTTACCAGTCAATATCATGTCCATTTCCAAGAAAAAAAAAATTTGTCTTGTGATTGTTGATGATGTTTCAAAATTCACTTAGACTTTCTTCCTGCAACTAAGAATGAGGCTGGGCAAATCATTATCAATCACGTCAATGCATTAGATAATAATCCAGAAGTCAAGGTTGGAAGAATCAAAACTGACAATAGAACTGAATTCAAGAATGTAATGATGAAAAAATTTTGTGAAGGAAAAGGAATTGTTCATGAGTTCTCTGCACCAAGAACACCTCAGCAAAATGGTGTGGTTGAGAGAAAGAATAGAACCTTGATTGAAGCAGCAAGGACCATGTTAAATGAAGCACAATTGCCAACCTAATTTTGGGCTGAAGGTGTGAGCACTGTTTGCTTCACCCAAAATATCTCTCCAATTACCAAGTCTCATAACTTGACTCCCTTTCAACTTTTTAAAGGGAAAACGCCATCAATTAGCTTTCTTCATGTCTAAGTGCTATGTTCTGAGAAATCAAGGTGAAAACCTAGGAAAATTTGAAGTCAAAGCAGATGAAGCTATTTTTGTTGGATACTCTAGTGGAAAATTCTACAGAATGTACAATTTGAGAATCAACATTGTTATGGAACCAATTCATGTGGTTTTTTATAATAAGAAAATTCAAGGCTTAACTAATGAAAGATTTCATGAAAATCTCAAATTAGAAAATGAAGCTCAAGATATGCGCTCCATTCTCTGCTATAGCTATACTCAAATCTTATGAAAACAATTTTGTACTAACTCAATTTTTTCAAAACTTCCCTTTTACATCTATTATTTGCATTTATTTTTAGTCAGGCCATTATATTCTCCCATATTAGGATATATTCTATAGATTTCTAGGTGCAAATCTTTGGTTCTCTAACAAAAATAAATATAAAAATGTCTTATTTTCAAATTTTAAGTGTCAGATGCCAATACACTGGCTATGCGGCGGCCATATTACACATTTGGATAAACAAACATTTTTGACGACGATCTAAAAACTCATAGAAATTCGAATCAACTCAATGTTGATGTTAATTGTTATTAAATTGTACCAACAAGTTCAGTATTCTCTCTTTTACTTTATTGTGAAATGTTCTAATCTTTTTTACTTTCTATAGCTAGCCATCAACTTGATCATATATTATGTTTAGCTTTGCGGCGCAGTTAATCAAATTGGATGATATTAAACAACCGGAAATAAGTTATTTAATTTTCTCATGTGCCGCAAAAAAATACATTGCTGAGAATACTCGAAAGCAATATGAGGAACGCGGTGAGTTCCTTCCATTGCAACCAAATTCAAATGAAGTGGCGGCCAACAAATCACCAATTAAGAATGCAACTGTCACCACTGGTACATGATTTTAAAGTTTTTCCGAACACTAACTTTAGCTTTCACAGCTTCACATATTACGTATAAATGTAGAGAGAAACCATAGACTCACCCCCACAAAGATACACATACTTGTAAGATGCTAGCTTTATTGTATATTTAGGCCTATGTGACAATATATGTAGTTTGTTTATTTCTACTAAATTATACGTTGTAATTAGGAGATGCTGATGAAAATCAACCGATGGAAGAGGAAAGTTTGGAGATTTACATAAGGGCTATTTCCTTAAGTAAAGCACTAGACAAAGTCATCAAAGGTAGTTTGTGACGATCCGGATTTTCATAAATTGTTATATTATTTTTATTCATGATATTTCAAGAAAAATGAGGAATGAAATTCAATATATTATTCAATTTGGTAATTTTCAAAAATATTTGATCTTACTTTCTTTCAAAAATACAGGTTTTAATTTGTTTTTATTTTAGTGGCACCAAATCCACACTCCCGGATTTGAGGGATGTCACATAGTTGATAGTTGATACTATCATGTAGATTGTTTGCAAGCTCTCACATTTCTTTGTAGCCATTTATCCTCTTTGTTTGAGCCTTTCTTGAATATGTAATTTCAGAAGAAAACAATGTGGTGACTGATGTCCCAGATGATGATTCTGCTCCCACGAAAGGTTGGGTTGAACAAAAACGACAGATTCGTCGACACAAACATAAGACTAGGCTAGTGTCTGAACTTTATCGGATAACAAAGAACCAATGGTGTAGCAGGTCTTGTGGCCGGTGACTTACTACCAGTAGAACCTTCAGGATATTCTCCGTCATCACAGGGTCCGGTGATAAAGGAGGAAATACTATCTCAACCTCAAGATCCACCAAATGATATGCCAACTATCCGACACACCACCATATTTGAGGTTGTCAACGTGGTTGAGGACTTGGACTTTGAAGAAGAATGTAGTGATATACGCGTCAAGAGGAGGTGGAGGCAGGCTTAAGAAAGTGGTAAGCTCTTTTACACATATAGGCCTATATAATTTAATTGATTATCACTTGTTCCATATTAAACAATGTTTTCTTCCTTCAATTAATATAAAAAGAAAAAACTATGATTTCTTAATACATACCAAGTATTAATTGCGTTCAATACGAATTCGACCATGTGCGTCACTCAAATTCCATGGAAAACATACGTGAGTTCGAAAAATTGGATAGAAGTTCACTTTATCATTTCATGCAAAGCCTGAACCACCAGAGGTAAAGCGGCTAAGTTCGACCCGACATTAATAATTCCGGTCGAAGTTAGGCGTTCGAAAATAATGTTATTTTCAACCGCATAAATTTGACCACTCGCTCCCGCTTTTTCCCGCCATGATATTAGTCTAAAATAATTTCCTGTCGAATATAACTAATTTTGACCGGAAACGGTCGAAAATAGCTATTTACGACTGGATTTTGACGGTCGAAATTAGCCCTTTTTGTTGTAGTGAACATATCTTTCAACAAAGCACCTGCACAACTAGTTTTCATCTTTTAATGTGCATTTAGTTGGTGCTCGTTAATTTTCTTCATATTTGGGGAAGTTAATGCGAAATGTTGCAGAAAACACATCAAGCTTTTTAATATGTACATTATTGCTCTAAAGATATAATATGTTTGTCATATAGAAATTGAGAAATTTTGTATGGGGCCATTATTTATTAGAAGTGTGGTGCTAATGTATAGCATTTGTGTTCTTGTTTTTTAGATGTGGATGAGTCAGGGAGCTGTGGGAACACATGTCATTCCCACATGTCATATCCAGGTTTCTGAAAACTCGTGATAAACAAGTGGCAATGTTGTTCTTGCCGTGTAAGATTATATACATTTGTGATGTTAGATGACCTGGATGTCACCGATTGCGTGTTTGGTTGTAAAACTGAGAATGCTTGTCTTTGCATGTTGAAAGACGGTGCAAAATTTTGAAATTTCAGCAATTACATTCAAAAAATTCAAAAAATTATACAAGCATAAAAAGATTCAAGAACGAGTATCTATAGGCTCGTTGTGGTTAATTTGTTTTATTGATTTAATAATTTACTTATTAGTATTATTACAATATAAAATAATATTATTATTGTAAGTTGTTTAATACAATGTTGAAAACCTATTATTCCCTCCGTCCTGTATACGTTAATTTTTGGCAGGCTTTTTTAAGACTCTTTTAAAATATAATTCCATAATATATTTTTTAATTTTTTCTGATTTGATATTTAAACTTTTATTCGAACAAAGAAAATTTTAGAAAAACATTATGGAACTAAACTTTATACAAACAGTGAACCTATACAATTCCTCGGAGGGAGTACTATTTATAAGTTTTTTTATTTTAGGTTTTCATATCACTAAAAATCATAAATCATACGGATATACTATATGTTATTCTATTAATTTTTCATATCATAAATTTAGAAAACTCAACACAAATTATAAAATTAAATATTTTAAGAAAATTCAAGTTTAAATAAAGTAAAATGAAAATAACTTTTCTACATATTATATAATATCATATTAAGATAAGAAATATTAAAAATAGAGCAAAGATATCATCTGGATTATTTATTTTGTCTTTTCAGGAGGAACCAAAATTTGACTCCATGGATGGCTTGATATTTCTATATGGACGGTTAGGTATGCCGCTAATTCATCTTTCACATGTATATAGGTTATCATTGTTAGTTATTAAAATTAATAACATAAAATAAATTAATTATTAAAAAAAGATTTGAACTTATTTAATTATTATAGCCATTAAAAATGATTATTGTTTGTAATAATTAATATATTTATTCACATTTAATAGTAATCATAAGAAATATAATTAACGAAGAAGTATAATAAATTTTTTATAAATTATTAATTATTTCAATATTATGAAGTGTTTATAGTTTATTTTTTAAGATTAATTTTTTTATATGTTCATTATATAATTTAAAATTTTTAGTTCATCCACAAAACATAGTTGAGACTACCCAATTGACTCATATGAATAGTTCAAAAATTGAAATGATCAAATTTATGCTGTTAAGAAAATATCATTGCTAATAACCAAAAATTTATATATGATACAACAACTTAAAAAAACTAACTCTAACCACCACTAGCTTAGAATAATCCAAATGATAGTCTACATGCTTCCCAAATGGAAATTGAACTCTACGTGCTTTCTCAAAAGATGGACCATTTTCAATCCTAACTCAAAAGGTTATAAATAATAGCAACAATGACGAAAAGATTGCTAAGCAAGTATAACTAGAATAGTAGGATATAATTCAGTTAAGAAGAGTGTTTCAATTACAATAGAATTGGTTTCAATAAAAACAATAGTGAATAGAATATTTTCAAGATAGGCGACGTAGGGGCGTGATAAATTATCAAAACAACCTTAGTTTTTCAAAGTTTATAAATCCAACCTTTCTTTGAAAAATATTTTTCTTGAAAGTATTTAATAAGACAATGCATTTCTATAAATAATTGGACGATACAGATGGTGTTAGGTCCAATCAGACGTAGAAGGGGGGGTTGAATACGTCGTACCAATTTCTTCGATTTAATTTAATTGCGGATAATCTTATTTCAGTCCATGTTAAATCAATCGTAAATAAATAACTCCAGCAAGTCGGGGAATATTCTTGTATTAGAAATAATCCTCGGGTGCTACAAATTCTAACACAAGTGTCGGCTGCAGAGACTACAATCACTCTATTACAAACTCTCGATAAATACGATCTTCTAATTTAACTCTCGAGAACGTGTATAGTGTGTGCACTTACAAAGTGTGTAGTTGTTTTCAAATGAAAACATCAACCTCTATTTATAGGCTTTCCAGCAACTAACCATGGTTAACGAGTTCGTCCTGGACGACTTGAGTTCGTCCTGGACGGATTCGTTTAATCAGAAATAAACTAACTCCCAGGAATAATGAAAGTGGCGCCACTTACATATATAAATATATGTATATCAAAGTTGCTCCCCAATCACTACATATAGTATTGTTTTTACTTAGAAAAATCTAAGTGAATGATGTGAAGTAGAGTGCATGGACAGGAGGCGCAACATTTGACTTTTGGTCAAATGTTGCGCTTCAACTTACAGTATACAATGCCCTCTTGTCTTTGCACTTAGAGAAATTCTACAGGGATGAAAGTTGCGCTTGGACGAGAGTGAGAATGGGTGGCGCCAACTTTGACCTTGAGTCAAACGTTGCGCCCACCTGAACTTGTGCTTCACAGTACAAGAGTTTGTACTTAGCATATATATTGAGGCTCTTGTGTGTAGCGCAAGCTTTGACCTTTTTTTAAGTCAAAGTTTGCGCCAAGTACCCCTTGTGTTCTCCTGAGATGTTTTAAGCACTTAGACAAATTTACAAGTACTCTCCTTTTTGCATCATTATATATACATATTATTAATTGTTTATTTAATTACTTGAATTATTTATATTCAGGTAATTCACAATTAATATATATATATATATAATAATGAGTTCTTTGGCAGCATATCCTGGAGCAGCTCGATTGACTTGATCAATTAATCCGTTGATTGAATCCACTGAATACTTTCGTATGTCCTGTCGTCCTGTGCACTGGTCTGGTTCACGAACGACTCGAACTGAAATAGTTCTTTGAATCCTTTGCTTGATAATATACTTGATCAATCATTCTGGGTTAGATGTTGCTTCGATAAATTTGATTATAAATAATCAAATTAAATATACTGGAATCTTCTGGTCTTTGATACTTGATCTTCAGGCAATCTTGATAGCAGAAACATATTGAACTTTATTCTTCACTGAGGCTTGAACATGTTAATGAACTTCTTCCAGTGGACGGATGCTCGTCTCAGATATCTTGATTGTCTTTGTCTGTTCGTATCGAATCTCCAACCTATAGATTCCTGTATTATACTTACGTATTGTTTCCTGTCTATTGTTGTGTTGAGTTATCGTAATTACATTTACGTTACATTATGCTTTACAATCTCCCCCTATTTGATTGTTAGAGTTCGACAAGCAAATCCTTTAAGAGGATAACTCAACTGACACAATGAAAAAGCATACTATTTTTAAACAGGAAATAATACTAAGTACAGTCTGGATTATATCTTACATTTTCCAGAAATCAAAAGTAAATACAAGCAGCCATTGTTCCTCTAGCCTGAGCTAATCTTTCCTTGGTTTCTTGGCTCTTGCATTAATCAGCTTCTGCTCAGCTTTCCTCTTTGCAGCTTCCTCTACTCTCTTCTGAGTAAGCTTGTTTTCAATCTCTTCAATCCTTGCTGTAATGGTACTTAGTGCCACTTGCTCCAGTGTATTCTCAGGTGGAGGTTGCTCTAGATTTTTCTTCATCTTCTCTAAAGTTTGCAGGTGAACCATCTTCTTCAACTTCTTAAAAGTGACATTCATCTCCATTCCTTCAATTTTCATAATGATCCTTGATGGATGAGCACGAACTCTAGAAGTGTTGTGGACAGTCTCTACAGCTTTTCTTATCTCCAGAAGATCAACCAATTCTTTGAGCACACTCTTGTCTTCTTTTACCACTGACCACTTAACAGCTGCAACTGCACGAGTGATTCTTTTGGAATTGAGTTTTCCAATCTCTGTGAGTGGTATAGCAGTGACTTCAGAGTCTTTCTTCTTCTTGAATAGTACAGATGTAGGATTGTAAGTGACAACAGGTGCATTTGGATTTTCAGGAATTTCAGGGTTGAGTGGAGGCAGTGGATATGGTGGTTGACGATTGATGGCTGATAAGTCTAAGTCTCTCAGAGCAGCAAAGTTCAGACGATAAGCATATAACAATTCAGCAGTTAGTCTTCCCTTGCTAGTCCTTGAGCACTTCTCCCTGACTTGAGCTTCCAGATATTTCAGTATACGAGGATTGTATGTTGATAATGCTTCATCAGTGAGTCCAATACTCTGAATCATACCATCCTTGAAATACTTGATAACTGAAGGCTTGTCATGAATTTCAACTCCAATATCAGATATCCAACCTTCCACCATATCTCTGAATATTTCATTATGCTTTCTGCCGGTTGAGATGATCTTGTTTCTTACCACAAACAGCTCAGTTAAAGAAAGATCTCTGAGAAACTGACTTGACACATGCTTGAGTCCATGGCCTTCTCTCTGTAGCTCAAATGATATGTTCACCATCCATCCTCTCCTGGGAAGAACAGCAACAGACACAGTAGAAATGATATCATTTAACACCTCGTGATAATCATGTAAATCCTTGTAGTTGTTCTTGAAGGAGTCAAAGATATCTTTTACTTCGTCATCATCATTGTCTTGAGTGACCTCTGGAAAATCAAACACAGATCTAGCAGCATCCCATTCAGCTCCATCTTTATGTAAGTTGGCAAGTCTCCTTTCCCTTCGAATCCGTCTTTGGTTTTCTAACTTCTCCCTTGCTCTCCTTTGCTCAGCATAATCCCTAGCAACATTAGCAATGTCTTGTGGATTTGCAATTTCAAACTCTTCAGCAGGAAAGATGTCATTGTGATATGCAAGTTCATCAGCAAAGACTTCAGCGTCTGGGATTTCTCCTTCTTCAAGATCTTCATTCTCAGCACCAACCATCCTAATTACCCTGTCATCCACAAACTCAGGGATGTATTCATCATGACTGTAACTGAATTGATGTTTCAGAGCAGAATCAATCAGTTCTTCAGACACCCCTGTTATCACCCTCTTTCCCTTTGCTTTTTCTGCTGCTCTCTCCCCCTCAGTTGAGTAATCCTCTCTGGAAGGTTGAGATGCCAGCAACTTAGCCTCCAGGGCAGCCAACCTTTGTTCCATTGTTGATTTGATTTCTACTAACTCCTCCCGTAGAACAAGATTCTCAGCTTCTAGATGTTGAACTTTGAACTTTAGAGCTTCAAATTCTGTCACGGATACAGTTGGAATAGCAGATTCAATTGTAGGTTGGGCTGTAGGGTTCTCACTTGTTCGTTCTGTAGGTGTTTCTCTCGTTTCACTCAAAGCTAGAACACTCAGTGGGTCAGAGGGTTTGTGTATAACAAGTTCTGTTGGTGTTTCCCTCTCACTCAAGAAAGTTCCAGCATCTTTGGATGTACCTGCAGAAGAGATCTTCTTAGCCTCTTCTAGAGAGGTCACAGAAGGTGCAATGAAGGTTCGTAAGCCTTCGTCCTCAGTTTCCTCGTCAGATGAATCTGAGTCATAAGAAACAAGTTGCCGACTACTCGAAAGTAGTGAGTCCTTAGTTGGATCCTGAGTTGGAATCTCAGGGTGGGTAGACACAGGGCTCGAAGGATGTGATCCTTGAATTGGCGAAGCACCCTGGTTTCCCACAACTGCCTTTGACGGCGAAAGACTTTGTGACAAGTCCTCTATAACTGGCACACTTCCTGATACGAAGGGCTCAGAAACAGATTGCCGTTCACCTTCGAGAGGTGAAGAGTCCTTTGAAGGATCTGGGAATGTTCCTCCCAGGGGGGTAGACAAGGATGTAGAAGGTGGCATTTCATCCAAGTTTCCCCCAGAAGCCTGTGAAGGCACTTGACCCTGAAAAGGATCGGAAACAACAGTGTCTATCCCTGACATGGACGACAAAGTGTTCGCAACCGTCAATTCTTCAACTGTGTGTGCAACCTCACTGTGCATTGGAATAGTATTTGGCTGAGGTGGTGAAGAAATAGACATATCTGCAGTTGTCTCAGGTTCTATTCTCCTTTCTTGACTAGGAGACAGAGCTGCAGTTTCAGAAACGATCTCCTTATGTGGTGCACTTAAGGCACTTTCTCCCTCTTTCTCAGAAATAATAAGTGGTTGGCTGAGGGGTAGAGTAGTTTCTGCTGCAGGTGTTTGGGAAGTGGTGCCTTGGTTATGAATTTGGGGGATTTCAAATTCACTGGCATGTGGAGGAAGTGGAGTGAGTGGATTAAGATCCAGTAAATTCTGGACCCAATCATCAGGTGCACTAAATGACAAATTGTCAGAGTCAGAAGGTATACCTGATGGATGCAGGGGATTGTATGTGTTGGTGAAGAGTTCATCAATGTCCACCATCACATCATCAGTTGGTGCAGCTACAGTGGATTGTACAGGACTATTTGCTTCATCCTCAGAATCAGTAGAGTTGTCCTGTAGTGAATCCTCTCCATCAGATTGATCATTAGTTTCAGAGGAGACATCTGCAGCATCTTCCACAATCACTTCTTCCTCTACAGGAATATTTTGAGCCTCAGGAACATTTTCTTGGATGAGTGGCTCAGGAATTGGTTCATCATGTTCTTCAGGGACTTCTTCAGCAACAACAGGGGCAGCAACAGGTTGAATTGGTGGTGGAGGCACATTTTGATTCAGAAAAGCTTGCATGGCCTCAGTGATCACCACTGGTTCATTGTTGGTGTATCCTTGATGATTCTCCAGCATTGATATCACCCTTGTAGTCATGAAGGAACAGATGACATTGTCTATATTTGGATAGACAGCACGTTCAGCAGGTGTCAGCATCTGATTCAGCACAATCTGGAAGAAACGAGGATATAGAAGTACATGTCTGTTCTTCCTCAGAGAGTCCTGAAAAGCTCCCATAATCAGATGTCCTAGGTTGATTCTTGAGTTTTGAGCAATGGCAATCCCAATCTCCTGATTGAAGTTGGTAATTCCATGGAATCCTCCAGTTTTAGGGGCAAACACATGGGAGATGGAATTAAAGAAGAAATTCCATTCCCTAGGCAGGTGCTTGACATACATCTTCGCTGGAAGATCACCATTTGGCTCCCTCTGACAGTGGATAGCATAGAAAAAATTAACTCGTTCAGCTCTGTCAGGAACAGCTTCAAAATTTTCTGTAGGTAGCTGGAGTGCAGTGTTCAGGGTATTCTCAGTGATAGAAAGTGTACGTCCCTGAATTGTGCAAGTAAGTCCAAGTACTTGTTCTGCATTTACAACAGAAAGATAAGACAAAAACTCTCGTAGAAGAGATTTGTTAAGATTAACTGATTCTGTCATTGCAAATCTAGCAAAAGAAAATTCTGACATATATCGAACCCAGCGTCGATAATTCGCTTGCGTAATTAAATTATTATTCTCAACAATTGTGAAATTTGTTTTCGGAATCTCAAAATTTGCAGCCATTTTTAATTAAAATTAAAAATGATTATAAATTTTGTTGCACGAATAAACACGAACAAATATTCACTTTATGTCACGAAAATAATTAATTAATAACGCTCCGTAAAACCCTAATTCCAAGAATTTCAGATTTCGATGAAATTACAGTATGTTATACTTCTTGAAATTCTAAGAATAATGGTATCGGTTTCGCAAATTATCGATGCAAAAATCACGTACAAAACAGTCCAAGAAGCTCAAGAGGTTCGAAAAACCCTTACGAAAAACAACGATGGATCGTTGATTTTAAGGTATGAAATGAAAGATCTTGGTGAGGGGATCACGAATCTAGTTCCAGAATCTAAAATGGACAAGGTTTCGGTGGTGATTTGAGATTTAACAAACACGAACTCGGGAGTTTTTTGAAAGTGGGAGAGAGGAGTTCGACTGTATGTATATCAGTGTATGTATTAGAATGAGGATGAAAGAAAAGAAAATTCTAACTCCGTGTATATATATGCATACAGGAGAATCGAGGCGCAACTTGGTGAAAGACCAAGGTGCCCTCCATTAATAGAACAGTGATGAGCATTGAGCGCAACAATGAAAATGACCAGATTGCCCCTCAGTGACTTAGAAGAAAACTGAGTCCTCGAAATGCACTTATACATACATACACCCAACTAGAGGCGCAACATTTGACCGAAAGTCAAATGTTGCGCTTCAATGGATACAGTGGACTTAGTTCAAGTATACACAACACACATACATTAGCTATACATACTTGGCGTTAAAGGGGCGCAACATTTGACCGAAAGTCAAATGTTGCGCTACAAGAGTGTATACAGTGTATATGACTTAAACAAAATCATAAGTCACCACAGCCACTCCAAGGACTGATCCTGGGCGCAAGTTTTGACTTGGTCAAACCTTGCGCTTGGGTTCAGTACAGATATATAATTCAAATTTAGTTTATTGAAACATTTTGTTCAAAATAAAATATTTTAACAAATAACTTGAATAAATCACAAGTAATTTAAATAAGGTTAAACTAAATTAAAATTAGTCAACCCATATTTAAATTAATAATGCTGCAAGTATTTTAATTAAATTTTAATTAATGGACAACTTAAAATAATTGAATTGCTTCAAATCCATTAATCAAATATAATTAAAATATGAATTAAATAAACACTAATATTCATTAATTGAATATCAGCACTTAAATAATTCAAGAAAATTAATTCTAAATATCTACCATTTAACAAATAATCACATAATCATGCAAATCATATATAAATCATGGCAAATAATTAAAACTAATTATCAGATTAATATGTAAAATACTGGATGCACTTTGTAAATTCACAAGTCCTGAAAATATATATATTTTAAAACTTGTGAACTTACGAACAAATTGCAGTTATTTCTTGTCTAATTAAATAGACATATTTAACATCCCAAGTTCACCAACCAATCTAGAGAAAGTGGATTCGTCTAGTGGTTTAGTGAAGATGTCTGCAATTTGTTGATCAGTAGGTACAAAGTGTAACTCTACTGTTCCATTCATGACATGCTCGCGAAGGAAATGATACCTGATATCAATATGCTTTGTCCTGGAGTGTTGAACAGGATTGTTGGCAATGGCAATGGCACTCGTGTTATCACACAGAATCGGAATTTTATTCAACATGAGTCCATAATCTTGTAGTTGATTCCTCATCCACAAGATTTGAGCACAGCAACTTCCAGCAGCTATGTATTCAGCTTCCGCTGTAGACGTAGACACGGAGTGTTGCTTTTTGCTATACCATGACACCAACCTTCGTCCAAGAAACTGACAGCTTCCTGAAGTACTTTTCCTATCAATCTTACATCCTGCAAAGTCAGAATCTGTATAGCCAATCAGATTAAAACCTGTATCTTTAGGGTACCAAATCCCTAGATTGGGGGTTCCCTTAAGATACCTAAAAATACGCTTAACAGCTATAAGATGTGACTCTTTAGGATCAGCCTGGAATCTAGCACATAAACAAGTTGCGAACATGATATCTGGTCTACTAGCAGTTAAGTATAAGAGAGAGCCAATCATACCTCGATACTTCGTGATGTCAACTGACTTACCAGATTTGTCCTGATCAAGTTTGACAGCAGTTGGCATAGGGGTTTTGGCAGGAGATGCTTCTTCCATTCCATATTTCTTCAGAAGATCCTTGATGTATTTAGATTGGCAGATAAAAATACCGTCAGGCTTCTGAATAACTTGAAGTCCTAGGAAGAAGGACAATTCTCCCATCATGCTCATCTCATACTTGCTCTGCATTAACTTAGCAAATCTCTCGCACAAAAGATCATTAGTAGAACCAAATATAATGTCATCAACATATACTTGTACAAGAATTATATCATCCTTATGCTTTTTATGGAAAAGAGTTTTATCGATGATACCTCTGGTGAAACCATTTTCAAGTAAGAACTTGGAAAGAGTGTCATACCAGGTTCGAGGGGCTTGCTTCAGGCCATATAGTGCTTTGAAGAGAAAGTATACGAAGTCTTCAAATTCTTTGTCTTCAAACCCAGGGGGTTGTTCAACATAGACTTCCTCTTCCAGATCACCATTCAGGAATGCACTTTTCACATCCATCTGATATACTTTGAAGTTGGAGTGTGCAGCAAATGCTAAGAACATCCTGATTGCTTCAAGCCTAGCAACTGGAGCATAGGTTTCATCATAATCAATTCCTTCTTCTTGTGAATAACCCTTTGCAACCAGTCTTGCCTTATTCCTCGTAACAATACCATCTTCATCCAGTTTGTTTCTAAAAACCCATCTAGTGCCAACTATAGATTTTCCTTTAGGTCTTGGCACCAGCTTCCAAACTTTATGCCTTTCGAATTGATTGAGTTCTTCCTGCATTGCAGATACCCAATCTGGATCACTTAGAGCCTCTTCAACTTTCTTTGGTTCTATCTGAGACAAGAATCCAGCAAAGTTGCATTCATTCTGAGTTGCTCTTCTAGTCTGCACTCCTGTGTCTGGATCACCAATGATTTGTTCAACAGGATGGTCTCTACTCCATACCCTTTGTCTTGGCAGATTCAATCTTGATGATTCACCAAAATCATAGTTGTGTTGAGTGTGATGACTAGTGGATCCACTTTGACTTACTCCCCCTGAGCTGATGTAGATTCTATTTGATGATCCTCCACTTTGACCACTGTGACCATGATGATCATTTGTATTGTTGCCAATACTTCCTCCAGATGGTCCAGGATCAGCATTCTCTTCATTTGCATTAGGATCTCTTATATCAGCTTCAGGTTCATCTTCTCCTAAGTAGATGTCTTCTAAATTCTCAAACTCCAGAGAATCAGATTCATTTTCCTTTTGAAGACTTGGGAGTCTGGTATCATCAAATCTTACATTGATGCTTTCAATCAGCTTGTCGTCATTGATCAGATAAACCCTGTAGGCCTTAGACTCCAAAGAATAACCCAGAAATATGCCTTCTTCAGCTTTGGCTTCAAACTTTCCCAAATGCTCTTCTTTTAACACAAAGCATTTTGCACCAAACACATGAAAGTAACTCAGTGATGGTTTTCTGTTGGCCATTACTTCATAAGGAGTCTTATCCAAATCCTTGTTAATCAGGGTACGATTTTGAGTGTAGCAAGCAGTGCTTACAGCTTCAGCCCAGAAATAGATTGGAAGTCTTGATTGACTAATCATAGTCCTTGCTGCTTCAATCAAGGTTCTGTTCTTCCTTTCTACGACACCATTTTGTTGTGGAGTCCTTGGAGCTGAATACTGACGAGAGATGCCCTTATCAGTACAGAAGTCATTAAGAACAGCATTACGAAATTCTGTTCCATTATCTGATCTGATTGCCCTTACTGGCAGATCTGCTTCCTTTTCAATCTTCTTGATATGATCAATGATAACGAGTGCTGCTTCATCCTTTGAATGTAAGAATAATACCCATGTGTATTTTGAGTAGTCATCGACGATCACAAGAGCATATCTTTTCCTTGATATAGAAGGAATGTTGACTGGTCCAAACAGATCCATATGAATCAGTTGAAGGGGTGAACCAATATCAGTCATGCCTTTGCTCCTGTGTGATGCTTTCTTTGACTTCCCTTTTTCACATGCATCACAGAGTCCTTCTTGACAGAATTCTTTCTGTGGCAGTCCTCTCACAAGTTCCCTTTTGACTAAAGAGTTCATAGTCTTAAAGTTCAAGTGTGAGAGCTTCCGATGCCATAACCAACTATCATCAGCAGAGGCCTTGGTGTAGAAACACTTGACCTCCCCCTTACTTGCTGAGTCTATGTCGGCTATAAACAAACTTGATTTTCTTACACCACGAAGTGTAAGATCCTTGTTCTTCCGGTTCTGGATTAAGCAAACTTCCTTCTGAAAGATTACGTCGTATCCTTTGTCACAGAACTGACTGATACTCAGTAAGTTGTGCTTGAGTCCTTCCACCAGAGAGATGTCTTCAATGATGACATTTCCAACTTTCAGCTTACCATATCCCGTTGTAAAACCTTTGCTGTCATCTCCAAAGATTACAATTGGGCCGGTTCTCATCACCACATCTGTGAGCAGGGACTTTTCTCCAGTCATGTGTCTTGAACAACCACTATCAAGAACCCACACAACTTTACTTTTCCTTCCTGTGCCCTGCATTCACAAATGGATTAAACTTTCTTTGGTACCCAGACGTTCTTGGGTCCAGGTGATTTAGTAGAAACAGGATTATCAACAGAAACTGGTTTAACATGTGCTTGTTCAGGGGTGACTGGACTCTTCTCCTTTTTAGTCTTAGCAGAAGTGCTTTTAGACTTGGAGTTGGGAGTTTCCTTCTTCTTAGAAGGACTAGCAGTCTTTGCCACAGGGGCAACAGAAGGTGCAGGCATATTCATATTCATGGTAGATGGTGCAGAAAAAGATGCATTCAACATGGTAAAACATGCAGACATCATATTCATAGCACATAGCATGCAACCTACTCTACCACATGGCAAATGAACAGCATTCATGTTAACAGTATTAGGCATGCTAGAAACAGAATTATCTACTTTAATCACTTTACATGCATGAGTAAGATGATTAGTAGAATTGCAATTATTACAAACCTTTCTAGCATTAGAATTCCTAGAATTGGTGTTCTTAGGATCTAACTTGCCATTCCTGTTGTTCTTCTTTTTGTTGGAACTAGTACTTCCTAATCCAGTTTTATCTGAGTCATCTCTGACTTGGGAATTAGAAGGTACATCTTGTGATTCCTGTTTTACTTGAGGCTTAACAACTTCCTCATTTTTCAACTCTTCCTTGATGACAAGGTCTTCTTCTATCAGAGGTTCTGTTTGTGCCATTCTAAAGATAGGGGTCTTGGTGTTCTTTAGAATTTTAGGTATATTTGTTCCTTCAGGAGCATTCTCAGTTCCTGCTGAAACAAATATGCCTTCATTCTCTTTTCTCTTCTTTCTCTTGGCTCTTTCCAAAGAACTATAGTCAAGGCCAATAGCAACCTTCTTATCAACCCTTTGACTATCCAAGATCTCTTTCTGTAGAAAAGCAGAATTCTGATAGGCCCTAAGCTTAGTTTCTAGGTCAGCAATCTGAGACCTAAGGGACTCCTCAATTTCTGCACTACACTTCTCCTTATTCTCTAGATATTCAATTCTATCTTTAAGGTTAGTGTTCATGAGTTTCTCTAAAGCTAATTCATCTACTCTTTCTTCAAGTTTAGCTATTTTTAGAGAGAGACTACTGTTATCTGATTCTGATGCTAATAAACTAGTGTGCAAGTTATACATCTCTTGACCTAGTTCATTTATAGTCTTTTTATAATCTGCAGTAGTCATGTCATCAACAGAAATTTCAGGAGATACCTGAGATGGAGATTCCTCGACAGTGTCAGCCATTAATGCAAATGCATAATTGCTCTGGACAGGTTCATCATCAGAATCTGTGTCATCCCAGCTTTTTCCCTCAGCAATGTAAGCCCTTCCTTTGTGCTTGGCCACCATTGCTTCCAACTTAGCCTTTAGCTTCTCATTCTCTTTCTTCAGATCCTCATAAGAATTCTTCTTATCATATGAGTTGCTTCTTTCTCTGACAGGAGCCGCTTTGGGTTTCCTGCACTCTGTTGCAAAGTGCCCTAAGTCATTGCAGTTGTAGCATCTGACCTTGCTCTTGTCATACATGTTTGGTTTGAAACTGCCAGTACTCTTTGACCCTGACCCTGAGTATCCTCCTTTACCCTGAAACTTGTTCCCTGAAGCTTTCTTGTACCGGGGGTTCTTTCTGAACTTGATATGCTTGAACCTTGCAGCCATATAAGCCATTGACTTATCTTCCAGCTGCTCCAGCTCTTCTTGAGTGTAGAACTCATCCTCCGGTTCATCAGAAACTTCATCAACTTCAGCTTCTACAATCTCAGTAATGGTAGAAGGATAGTCAGCTTTGATGGATGAACAATCACTCTGAGCAACAGTGTGATCATTGATACCATATTCAACTAATTGTTGATAACCAAAGTATGGTTGATCAGCAATCAGTGCAGTGGTCTTCTGTAAGGCCATACTCTTGGATTCTGTTGATCCACCACCATATATGATCTTTCTCTGTTCAAGTTCCATCTCAAACGTCTTCAGTTTTCCAAACAGCTTTTCCAAAGTCATAGTTCTGAAGTCGCTTCTTTCCCGGATGGTCTCTGTCTTTACAACTAGATGGGGTGGCATCACAAATGAGAACTTTCTGTTAATCTCTTTCTGTGGATAAGTCTTTCCATGCAGGGTGAGTTCATTCAACAACAACATGAATCTCTCATAGATTTGAGAAATGTTCTCTCCAGGTATTGCCTGAAATGCTTCATATCTGGCAATTAGCATATCGTATCTGTTTTCCCTGACTTCTTCAGATCCCTCCATCAATGCCTCTATTGTGTCCCACATCTGCTTTGAAGTTTTCAGACTTAGTATCAAATGTGTCATAGTCTTGGTCATTGATTCAACAATTATAAGTTGCAGATTATGGTCATGTGCAATATACTCCTTATCTGTCTCAGTGTATTCGCTTTTCTCTTTGGGAACAGACTTCTGTGGAATACGAACACCATTCTCAACAGATTCAGGAATAATCTTCATAGGCAAAAATGGACCATTTTCCAGAATCCCAATGTACATGGGATTGGCAACTCTGATGTACAGCAACATCTTCATCTTCCAGTTTTTGTAGTCATCCTTGTCAAATGGAGGTACTTTGATTCCTAACTTGTGTGTCGACATTGTTATCAGATAAAATTACGATTGTACGGACAGCTAGCTTTTCAGATTGGTTACGGATCTCAGATCTGTATATCGATCAGCTAAGCTCCGATACCAATTGTTAGGTCCAATCAGACGTAGAAGGGGGGGGTTGAATACGTCGTACCAATTTCTTCGATTTAATTTAATTGCGGATAATCTTATTTCAGTCCATGTTAAATCAATCGTAAATAAATAACTCCAGCAAGTCGGGGAATATTCTTGTATTAGAAATAATCCTCGGGTGCTACAAATTCCAACACAAGTGTCGGCTGCAGAGACTACAATCACTCTATTACAAACTCTCGATAAATACGATCTTCTAATTTAACTCTCGAGAACGTGTATAGTGTGTGCACTTACAAAGTGTGTAGTTGTTTTCAAATGAAAACATCAACCTCTATTTATAGGCTTTCCAGCAACTAACCATGGTTAACGAGTTCGTCCTGGACGACTTGAGTTCGTCCTGGACGGATTCGTTTAATCAGAAATAAACTAACTCCCAGGAATAATGAAAGTGGCGCCACTTACATATATAAATATATGTATATCAAAGTTGCTCCCCAATCACTACATATAGTATTGTTTTTACTTAGAAAAATCTAAGTGAATGATGTGAAGTAGAGTGCATGGACAGGAGGCGCAACATTTGACTTTTGGTCAAATGTTGCGCTTCAACTTACAGTATACAATGCCCTCTTGTCTTTGCACTTAGAGAAATTCTACAGGGATGAAAGTTGCGCTTGGACGAGAGTGAGAATGGGTGGCGCCAACTTTGACCTTGAGTCAAACGTTGCGCCCACCTGAACTTGTGCTTCACAGTACAAGAGTTTGTACTTAGCATATATATTGAGGCTCTTGTGTGTAGCGCAAGCTTTGACCTTTTTTTAAGTCAAAGTTTGCGCCAAGTACCCCTTGTGTTCTCCTGAGATGTTTTAAGCACTTAGACAAATTTACAAGTACTCTCCTTTTTGCACCATTATATATACATATTATTAATTGTTTATTTAATTACTTGAATTATTTATATTCAGGTAATTCACAATTAATATATATATATATATAATAATGAGTTCTTTGGCAGCATATCCTGGAGCAGCTCGATTGACTTGATCAATTAATCCGTTGATTGAATCCACTGAATACTTTCGTATGTCCTGTCGTCCTGTGCACTGGTCTGGTTCACGAACGACTCGAACTGAAATAGTTCTTTGAATCCTTTGCTTGATAATATACTTGATCAATCATTCTGGGTTAGATGTTGCTTCGATAAATTTGATTATAAATAATCAAATTAAATATACTGGAATCTTCTGGTCTTTGATACTTGATCTTCAGGCAATCTTGATAGCAGAAACATATTGAACTTTATTCTTCACTGAGGCTTGAACATGTTAATGAACTTCTTCCAGTGGACGGATGCTCGTCTCAGATATCTTGATTGTCTTTGTCTGTTCGTATCGAATCTCCAACCTGTAGATTCCTGTATTATACTTACGTATTGTTTCCTGTCTATTGTTGTGTTGAGTTATCGTAATTACATTTACGTTACATTATGCTTTACAGATGGTCAGTTAAGTAAAGTATTTGTGTCAGATGTTGGACATAAAGGTCTTGTTTGGAACTTAAAGGTTTGGGGCAAAATTAGAGGTTTGAGGTGTTTTAGAGATTTGATAACTAAAATAAGCTAATATTAGTGTATTCAATCACCTAGTTAAAACAGCTAATTGGATCCGCTAACAGCTAATTTCCAAATAGGGCCAAACTCTTCACATGTGCAAATTTGGGGCTCCTAATAGGCATCTAATTGACATTAACAGCTATACTACTCTCTTGCCTGTTATGCTAACCACATTATTCCAAAGCTTTGTTATTAACATTATATTCTTTCTTTTTCATTCCAAAATACTTTCAAAACCAACATTATCAAAGTCCGAATATAAGCCATCACCAAAATGAATTTGAATTTTTAAAATTCAATATTTCACTAGAGGACATAAGATAAGACTTATATTTCAAACTCTTGCCTCGTTACTCACCTGAAAGCTCAACAATCTTGATAAAGACTAGTAAATTTATAATATTTTCATAATAAATTAATTCTATATATATATATATATTATTTAATAAAAGTAAATTAATATAAATAATTCAAAAATTCATTAACTGGTAATATAAAATAAAAATAGTATTTTTTTTAAGATATAATTCATAAAAAAACCTCTATATCGAAAGAAATAAAAACAAGTAAGAATTACATTTGCAACCACCTTCTGCGATTGATTTTTGTAGCTAATTGATGACGTGGAGCTTTCTACTCCGCCATTAGAACGCTAATATTCCGGGTCGTAGATGTGGTGCGACAAAATCTTTTTTTTGACGGTTTTTAACAACCGCGTGCAGTTACTCATACTATGGTGATATGGTACGTCGCTTTTAACAACCATGTGCAATTACTGATACTATGGTGATATGGTACTTTTAGCGATAAGGTTTGGTCGCAACTAAGAGGTGGTTGCTGATAGACTTGACACCATTTTTCCCTCCATTTCTTTGAGGAAATATTTCAGTGTGACGAATTAACGATGACAGTTCATCGCTGTTAGGGTATTTGTCGTCGCGCATGAAATTATTCAGGAAGAAGTCAGTTCCTTAAAAACTAGATTTGCTGATATGAAGGCTCCTAATGAACAAAATAAATTTATCAAATACCTATTTAGTTAAATTACAGATAACAACCAACGTATTTGCTAATTTATTAAGTTATAGGGCCGTTTTGAATTTATGGTCGTGTTTATTTTTTTATTAAAAAATGGATTTAGCCTGGTACTATTTGTTTATAGGAGAAACAATTTTCATGGAGTTGTATCTCAATTGGGCTTTTGTTGTACGTACATATTAACTCCCAATTGTGATTATATGTTAATAATAGGGCCTTTTAAAAAATAATAGGCCCATTAATTCAATAACAATAAACGTTATATATAATTGAAAAATAATCATAATTAGTTGAGCGGCGACAACCGAAGTAAAACATCAAAATCTTCAACCTCATCAATCGGCGGCTACGTCCAATTACTAGACACACGATTAAACAATCCGGTTTGCATTTAGAGGTATTCATCTTTCTATTTTGTGTTAATAGTATATCATCGAATATACATCTCATATATCTATCTATACACACACACACACACACATATATGCTAATTTTGTATGAGATGCCTAATTCATGTTGTTTCATCAGATTCGTTAAGTGTAAGAGGACCAAGGCATCGTTCAACTCATATCGTCTTAATTAATCAATTAAATCTTGTGATTTCTATCTACCATTTTCTTGATATTTGGATTAATTTAGTCATTTATGTGAATTTAGTTTGTTTTGCTCCAGATCTATACTCTTGTAAATGAACTAAGAGACCGAATGACTTTTAAACTTATTTTACTCTATGACATATGTTGTGAAATATCTTTTACTTTTTTAGCATGTTGAATTATGACAAATCATCCCTTTAGACAGATGAATATTGATGATTTATCATATCAGTTTTAAAAATTTTGAGGCTATATATTAATGAGGTTTTACTGGATCTCATCATCTATTTTGGTTCTTTCCTTTTCAAAATCATGTGTTTAAAGGATAGGTTGAAAAAATTGCACATGTGGTTTCAGCCTTTTAGTGGTTATATGGTCACAAGGCTTATGAGTAAGAAATAATGGTGAGACTAGTGTGTTCTAATGTTAGACATATGTCGAGTTACAAATTGTACAAAATAGATGAGTAAATCAAGGTATTATATTCTTAAAACTTTTCATATAAGAATAAATACAAATAATCAATGCCTTAAATTCTTTTGAAATACTTTTACTTTTAAGTTTAATCATGTTAAATATGGTTCAGCCTTTTTTGCTCCATCCGTTTTTTTTTAAAATTTTAATGTATGAATATTTGATGAGTGTTAGGTGCCTCACAATATGCGCTTTTATTAGTTAATGAATTCAAACACTAATATATTGGATGTCAAATAACTCTTTAAACTCCTTATATATAATTCCATATTCCCATTTTGCATGTCCATATTGAAAAAAGTAGGCAACTTTAAAATTGTTAATTGAGATTTTGGTTTTCTTGTCTGCCCCTAATAATTGTTATGCATTAAAGTGTGTTGTGTGTATATTAGTAGCACACTGGAAATTACATTCTAACGGTATTTGAAAAAATATTTTAAAAAAATTGTTTTGAAAAGACAAACGGCCATGGACTAATACCTCCGAAAAGGACGGGTAAAAGGGGATGAATAGAGTATTATATAATTTTTTACGCAAATAAACATAAATATATTTATGTACATCTTCAAATTACCTTGAATTTTTTTAATATTTTTGGTTGAGGTCAATCATAAAAAAACTAAAAATTTACACATAAATCTATCCTTACTAAGAACGCTAATCCCTCAACTTCTCAAAACAATGATTGATGATTGAAATATCTCATAGTGTATACTCCTAACAATAATGATTCAAGACTAAAATGAAATTTTAAGTTTATGTTAGGAATCAATAATTTTTGATGATAACATAAACATTTTGTAACATGTCTTACTTAGAATCTTTATCAAATTTCAGTTGTAATTGTTACATTTCTTGTCTTTGGGAATTATCAACGGATGGGTAGAATAGGATGGCTAATTGTAAATATCCAATGCCATGTAATTTTATCTAAGTGAAGGATATTCAACTGATGAGATGTAACTGTTCAACTGATGAAGACTGGATGATGTTCAACTGATGAAAATCAAGCATTCAACTGAAGACAAAGTGTTCGAAGGATGATGCTGAGGAATTCAACTGATGAGACTGGAACAGCATTCAACTGATGGAGTTGGTAATTCATTCAACTGATGAGCCAGGCATTCAACTGATAAAGTCAAGAGCAGTTGAAAGCAACCAGAACTTTCAACTGATGAAGCAAAGAGCAGTTGAAAGTGACTAGAGCTTAAGTCTGACAAATCACATGGATCGAATTACACTAAAATAGACATGGAAGCCTAATTAGGAAAATAAAGAAGAAGCAGAAACATACTTATCTCATGCAGTGCAATCTGGATCAAATCAAGGTGATGGTCAAAGATGAAGACATCTCAGAAAGCATGCATAAGACAAAGTTGTGCAGCATTGTTTTTAGATTAGAGTGCATTTTGTAATCTAGCTAAATGCTTTGTAAAACTTGGAGTATATAACCAAGTTAGTAGCATCAGTTGAACTTGTTCAAATTACTTGAGAGAAAAATCTGAGAGTTAGAACTTGTTTGAGTGATGAACCAGCAGCTGTGCGAATTGTAAAACAATCCACAGATTCTTCTATATAAAATCTCACGGGTGGATCATTCAATCCACCCGTATTTTTAATACTTGGTGTTTTTCTGTTTATTGTGTTCTTAGTGTATTGTTCTTGAATCTTTTAAATTTGTAAAAGATTGTATTCAACCCCCCCCTTCTACAATCTTTCTCATAGTTGGTATAAAATAACAATTGGTATCAGAGCCAGGTTCCCAACAAACAGGGAAAAAGATCAACACTGCTAGAGAAAGATGGGAAAGAAGGATGCTGGAGTGAAGATTCCTGTTCTTGACAAAGACAACTATTTTCACTGGAAAGTGAGAATGCATCTGCATGTGTTGTCCATTGATGAAAGCTATGTGAACTGTATTGAAAAAGGACCTCATGTCCCCATGAAGGTCTGCACAAGTATGGGAGCTGATGGTGAAGACATGGTAGGTAAGATGATTCCAAAACCTATCCATGAATATTCTCAAGAAGATACTGAAGAAGTGCACAAGGACAAGAAAACCATGAATCTTCTGTTCAATGGTTTGGATCAAGAAATGATTGATAGTGTTATTAGCTGCACAAGTGCCAAAGAAGTTTGGGACACCATCAGGACCATCTGTGAAGGGAATGAGCAAGTGAGAGAGAACAAGATGCAGCTTCTGATTCAACAATATGAGTCATTCCATTTCAAGGCTGGTGAAAGTTTGAGTGATACATTTAACAGATTTCAAAAACTGTTAAATGGTCTAAAGCTCTTTGGAAGAGTATATCAAGTTAAGGATTCAAACTTGAAATTCTTAAGAGCTCTTCCTAAAGAATGGAAGCCCATGACAGTCTCTCTCAGAAATACACAAGAGTTTAAAGACTATACTCTAGAGAGACTGTATGGAACCTTAAAAACTTATGAGCTTGAAATGGAGCAAGATGAAGAAATTGAGAAAAGTCAAAAGAAAGGGCATTCATCTGTGGCTCTAGTTGCATCTCTGGAGGATACTGTCAAGGACAAGGGAAAGTCTCAAGTTGAAGAAACTGAGAAGTTGGTCAAAGAGGAGAGCTCAGAGTCAAGCAAAGGAAGAAGAAAGGAGAAAGAAGTAGCTGATTCTGGTGAAGAAAGTGATGGAATTGATGAACATCTAGCCTTCCTGTCAAGAAGATTCTCCAAACTGAAATTCAAAAAGAATTTTAATTCTGCAAAATCTTTTAAAGGCAATCCCAAGTCTGATAGAAGCATGGTAGACAGATCAAAATTCAAGTGCTTCAACTGTGGGAATGCAGGTCACTTTGCAAATGAGTGCAGAAAGCCTAAAGTTGAGAAAAAGTCAAGTGAAAACATTGACTACAAAAAGAAATATTATGAACTTCTCAAACAAAAGGAAAGAGCATTCATCACAAAGGATGATTGGGCAGCTGGAGATGATTCTGATGAAGAGGAGGAGTTTGTCAATCTAGCTCTAATGGCCAACTCCACAGATCAAGAAGAAAACACTGGAAGCAGTAGTCAGGTATTCACTACAAACCTAGTTGAGTTAACTAAAGATGAATGCAATGCTACCATTAATGAAATGTCTACAGAATTGTATCATTTGCATGTTTCTTTAAAATCTCTCACTAAGGAAAATAGTAGAATTAAGGAAGCTAACACCTTTCTTAGTGATAGAAACAGTGTTTTAGAAGCTCAATTTATTGAGTTTGAGAAGCTGAAAATTGAGTGTCAGACAGCCAAGGATGATCTCTTGGTTGTTCTGAAAAGAGAAGAGATCATAAGAAAGCAGCTTGATAAGGAACAAGAGATTATTGCCAAATGGAAATCTGGTAGGGATGTTTCCACCAATATCATCAACATGCAAGGTAGAGAGACCTTTGTAGAGAATGAGTGGAAGAGGAATAAGAAAGTGCTTGAGAAATCTGGGAGCAGTTCAGGTGATGAGAATACTGATGATGATCATCAGTTGAAGAACAAAGTCTCAACTGATGAGAGTCATCAGTTGAACAAAAACTCATCAGTTGACAAGAGTGTTCTCAAGAAGCTTAACAAGAAATATGGTCCTGTTAAAAAGAATTTTGTTAAAGGTGAGAATAGTTCTTCTGAGACCAGTGATAGTGTTAATAACACTCTTCATTCCAGTAACAAGAACAAGAAGAAGTTGGATACTAGTGAGCATAAATCTGAGGAGACTAAAAAGAAGAAAGGAAATAGAAATGGCAAAATAGGAGTTAACAAGCACACCAATTACACTCCCAATGCTAGTGCTCTTAGGAAAACCTGCAGTAAGTGTGGTAGTGTAAATCATTTATCTGCTAATTGTAAAACTGTGGTTGCTCCTAATTTATCCTTGCCTATTCCTATGACATCTGTTCCTCACATGAATTTATCTGCTATGAATATGATGCCTGGTTTATTGCCTCACAATCCTTATTCTCAGCCTAACATGCCATATATGTTCAATCCTTATTTCAATGCCTTTAACATGCCTCAATTTCATTCAAACTTGCATGGAATGAACAATTTATGCATGTCTCAAAGGCCTGTGTTTGAAAACAGAGTTGATGTTCCAATTTCTCAACCAAAACCAAAGATTGAACCAATTCAATCCAAGGAAAAGGTTGAGAAAGTGGAAAAGGCTGCTAAGACTAACAAATCTGGACCCAAAGCAATTTGGGTACCAAAATCAACTTGATCTGTTTGTAAAATGTGTGCAGGGAAACCACAAGAAGAATCTGTGGTACTTGGATAGTGGATGCTCCAGGCACATGACTGGTGATTCCTCCCTGCTCACAAAGTTTGTGGAGAAAGCTGGTCCTAGTATTACCTTTGGAGATGACAGCAAAGGATATACTATGGGATATGGCTTGATTGCAAAAGAGAATGTCATCATTGATGAAGTTGCATTGGTGTCTGGTCTTAAGCACAACTTGCTTAGCATCAGTCAGCTCTGTGACAAAGGTTACAAAGTCAATTTCACTCCTGCAGCCTGTGTTGTCACCAAAGGAGATGACAACAATGTGGTTCTGATTGGACAAAGAAAAGGAAATGTGTATGTAGCTGACTTCAATTCTGTCAAGTCTGAATCTATCACTTGCCTTCTCAGCAAAGCAAGCTCAGATGACAGTTGGCTATGGCATAAGAGATTGTCTCATCTAAATTTCAAAACCTTGAATGAGTTAGTAAAGAAGGACTTGGTAAGAGGTCTACCAAAGCTGGAATTCTCAAAAGATGGACTTTGTGGAGCCTGTCAGCTAGGAAAGCAAAAGAGAAGCTCTTTCAAAAGCAAGACTCTTTCATCAATTGTGAAGCCCCTTCAGCTCTTGCATATGGATTTATTTGGACCAGTCAACATAATGTCCATTTCAAAGAAGAAATATTGCTTAGTGATTGTTGATGATTTTTCAAAATTTACTTGGACTTTCTTCCTACATTCTAAGGATGAAGCTGGGAAAATCATCATCAATCATATCAAGGCATTAAACAACAATCCAGATGTCAAAGTTGGAAGGATAAGAAGTGACAATGGAACAGAATTCAAGAACTCTGTGATGAAAGAATTTTGTGAAGAAGAGGGAATTATTCATGAGTTCTCTGCACCAAGAACTCCACAACAAAATGGTGTTGTTGAAAGGAAGAATAGAACTCTTATTGAGGCTGCAAGAACCATGATTAATGAAGCTCAACTTCCAACCTAATTTTGGGCTGAAGCTGTGAACACTGCTTGCTTCACTCAAAACATTTCACTAATTACCAAACCTCATAATCTAACTCCCTTTCAACTCTTCAAAGGAAAGAAGCCAACAATTAGCTTTCTTCATGTATTTGGAGGCAAGTGTTATGTTCTAAGAAATCAAGGTGAAAATCTTGGAAAATTTGAGGCCAAGGCAGATGAAGCTATTTTTGTTGGATACTCTGATGGAAAATCATTTAGAGTATATAATCTGAGAACCAACATTGTTATGGAATCAATCCATGTGGTTTTTGATGATAAGAAGATTCAAGGATTTTCAGATGAAGGATTTCATGATAATCTCAGATTTGAAAATGAAGGTGAAGGTGATCTGTATGACAGTGATGATGATGATGACATTATTCAAAATGTTGGAATTAATCCTGGAATTAATATTCCAACTGATGACCCTCTGGTGCAAGAAACAACTGCAAGTGGAAATTCAACTGAAGCATCAGTTGAAACCACATTGGAGGGATCAGTTGAAACACCTCAAGGATCATCAGTTGAAAGAATGTCTCAAAGTTTCAATCAGTCTAGAAATAATGAGATGTCAAATTTAGGGGGAGCTTTCCAACATGGAAACCTGAACTTCAATAATGAAGCCACATCATCAAGACAATCACTTCCACCACAAAGAAAGTGGACAAGGGATCACCCTTTTGAGCTAATTATTGGAGATGCAAATGCATCTATACAAACAAGAAGAGCAACTCAAGATGAGTGTTTGTACAGTGCATTCCTTTCACAGGATGAACCTAAAGTCATAGAAGATGCTCTCAAAGATGCTGATTGGGTTCTTGCTATGCAAGAAGAATTAAATCAATTTGAGAGAAACAATGTATGGAAGCTGGTACCCAAACCTAAAAACAGAACAATTGTAGGAACAAGGTGGGTATTCAGAAACAAGGTGGATGAGAATGGAGTTGTCACCAGAAACAAGGCAAGGCTTGTTGCTAAAGGATACTCTCAATCTGAAGGAATTGATTTTGATGAGACCTTTGCACCAGTTGCAAGACTGGAAGCAATAAGAATCTTCCTGGCCTATGCTGCTCATGCAAACTTTAAAGTTTATCAAATGGATGTCAAGAGTGCTTTTCTAAATGGTGAACTGGAAGAGGAGGTATATGTCAGTCAGCCTCCTGGTTTTGAAGATCCAGAATTTCCAGAGTATGTTTACTTTTTATTAAAAGCTCTCTATGGACTAAAGCAAGCACCTAGAGCATGGTATGACACTCTGTCTCAATTCTTGTTAGATAATCATTTTTCCAGAGGAACTGTGGATAAAACACTATTTTACAGAAATGTAAATGGTGCCTTTATTCTGGTTCAAATTTATGTAGATGATATAATCTTTGGTTCTACAGATGAGAAACTTTGCAAGAAGTTTGCTAATCTAATGAAAAGTCAGTATGAGATGAGCATGATGGGAGAGCTCACCTACTTTCTTGGTTTACAAGTTAAACAAGTAAAGGAAGGTATATTCATAAATCAAACTAAGTACATTTATGATCTACTTAAAAAGTTTGATTTATTGGATTGCAAAGAAGCTAAGACTCCCATGCCAACAGCCACTAAATTAGAATTAAGTCCTAATGAGAAATCTGTGGACATCTCTAATTATAGAGGCATGGTTGGTTCTCTTTTATATTTGACAGCTAGTAGACCAGATATTATGTTTTCTACATGTCTCTGTGCTAGATTTCAATCTGATCCTAAAGAATCACATCTTATTGCTATAAAAAGAATATTCAGATATCTTAAGGGAACACCAAATCTTGGTATTTGGTACCCTAAAGACTCTGGATTTGATCTAATTGGATATTCAGATGCTGATTCTGCAGGATGCAAAATTGATAGAAAAAGTACAACAGGCACCTGTCAATTTCTTGGTGACAGATTGATTTCTTGGTTTAGCAAAAAGCAAAATTCTGTATCAACCTCTACAGCTGAGGCTGAGTACATTGCAGCTGGAAGCTGTTGTGCACAATTATTGTGGATGAGAAATCAATTACTTGATTATGGATTAAATCTCTCAAAAATCCCAATATTTTGTGACAACACCAGTGCTATTGCTATAACTGAAAATCCAGTACAACACTCAAGAACCAAGCACATTGACATCAAATACCACTTCATAAGAGAACATGTGATGGCTGGTACTGTTGAAATGCATTTTGTTCCAAGTGAAGAACAGATTGCAGATATTTTCACAAAGCCTCTTGATGAATCCACATTCACAAGGTTGGTAAGTAAATTAGGTATGTTAAATTTCTCCTAATTTAGAGTGAATTTTTCTGTAATTTGGCAGCCAGAATTTGATTAATTTTGATTTATCAAAATTGAATTAATTCTGGATAAAGTCTATAATATTTCAACTGATGAACTAGTGAAATTGTTTCAACTGATGCTTGAAACAATATCCTCTTGCGTTGTTTTTCATTCAACTGATGACACCAGTTGAAGACGCCTTCAACTGATCCTCATCAGTTGAATAGGAAGTTTAAAGAGGCGCTTATTTCATCCGTTGAAAGTATTATCAGATCTGAGCCGTTGAAATTTCTTTTGTCTCTCACCTACTTTATACACACGATCGTGTGTGTAATTTTTGTAGAGATAAATAAGAGTAATTTCTTCTCAACGGTAATTTCTCAGCCAATCACAGCAATTTTCTGAGAAAGTATTTAAGTGTTTTCATCTATTTTCATTTCTTTTCATCTCACTCTTTCGAATTCTCAAATCTCTCTCCTCTCTCTGTGCAAAAACAAGTTCTAATTTCTCTTCAAGCTTTCTCTGTAACTGCAATGGCACCAATGAAAAAGTATACTGCACCAAGTGGGTTTATTTATGAGAAGAACAACTTTGCGTCATTTGTGGATACCAAGGCTGTGGAGGAGAAGGAGTATCACAGGATGATGGAGTTCATCAAGTCAAGCCAGCTCTCTTATGCTATGACTGAAGCTCCCACCATCTACCATGAAATAGTGGAGGAGATGTGGACCTCTGCAGAGTTCAATAGTGAGAATGAAACTCTAACTTTCTCTATTAAAAATGAAACTCATTCTGTTAATGCTGATATTATGAAAGCATGCTTTAAGATTCCTGAAGATACTGTTTTATCTTTGCCTAGTGATGTTCAGTTGGTTAATTTACTTTATGCCATGAATTATGTTTTACCAACTGATGCCTTAGGTAAAATAGAAAGGAGGGGTCTTAGGAGAGAATGGAGCTACTTATGTGATGCATTTATTAAAGCATTTTCTGGTAAAATTAGTAATTTTAATGCTCTTACTTCCCAGATTTTACAAATGCTTTACATGTACCTGACTAATGAATATTTCAACTTTGGTGGTTTGATGATCCAAGAAATTGGGGAGAAACTAGGTGATAAAACTGATAGACCTAGGAATATTTATTATGTCAGATTTCTTATGATGCTAGCTAATCATCTCAATGATAAGCTAGTTATTACTAACAAGGAAGCCAAGCTTCCCAGTTTTGTGCAGGAAAAGAGAGTCTTTAAAGACCTCTTTAGGATGAATTTATACCCCTCCTTGGAGGTGGTGTTCCTGCCAACAATGGAGGCTGGAAAGCACAAAGAGGTACATGGCTTTCCTACTACTCTTTCTCAACCCTCACCTTCTTTGCTTTCTGCCATCAGGGCTGTTGAAGAGGCCCATCAACAGTCCACACAAGTGGCAAAACCTTCTAAAAACAAGTCTTCTAAACCAACCTCAGATGCCTCCCAAAAGACATCTGTTGTAAAATCCAAGAAACACAAACCTGAGGGGAGTGTGATTGGAGGTTGTGAGGGGGAGGGAAAGGGTGAACATAAAAGAAGCCCTAAGAATAAGGATGGAGAGATGTGTGTTAACCAGCCAAGCCACTCTGCAGTCTCCCAAAAGACTGTAGATGTTAATATGGAATTAAACTCATCCCTAGCAGCATCCTCCCAAAAGGATGTTGCTATTGAAAATAGTCCTCAACCAGGGACACAGTTAAAAAGGGGGAGGGACACCACTTCTTCACCAGTAAAAGCCTATGGGAGAAAGAAGCTAAGAAGTGACAAACTGAAGCACTCTGCACACACACAGGCATCCATTCTGGATTTTATGCCTTTAACTTCTCAAAGTCAGATTGATGTAACTCCAATAAATGTGGAGTCACAGCCCCTTTCTTCATCTCAACCAATCACCCATATTTGTGATCTTACCATTTCTACTCCTCAAACACAATCCCCAACCTCTTCTATGGATGTGGAATTAATTCACACCACACTTGTAAATTCTCCATCTTTGGATTTCATGGAGAAGCCCCCATCTGAGATTGATCATCATCATTTTGATGATTTGTTGGATCTTTCTCTTCCATTTCCTTCTTCTGTGACAGTGTGTTCTGTGGATTTTCCTTTAAAATCAATCACCACAGACTCAACTATCACAGCTTCTAAACCTATTTCTTCATTTTCTTCAACTGATCTCCCTCATCAGTTGACAAGTGTTTGTCCTTCAACTGATCTGCTTAACAGCTCTCATCAGTTGAATGCCTCTTCTACTCATGTTTCAACTGATGTCTCTCATCAGTTGACAACTGCTGCTACTTCAATTTATATACCTCTTTCTACAGCAGTTGATCACATGGTAGCACAAACACTTCTAGGATTGAGTGGAGTGAGCTATGGAGTGGAGAGGCAGCCTAGTGAGCTGGCAAAAGGAGAGGGTGTGGAGAGTCTGGCATTTTCTTCTAGCCAGGAAAAAGGAGAGGATAAGAGTGACCCTTTAGTAAGGGTAAGTGAGGGAGAGGTGAGTGGTGTGGTGAGCCAAGGGGAGCCCTTGATGCAAGAACAGAGAGAAATTGAGAGAAATGCAGGTGTCAATGAAGGGTTTAGTGAACAAAAGTTTCAAGCTGAATACAGATCCATATTGGATGGTGTTTCACTAGACCCTGAGACTTTTACTCATGGGATGTCCTCCATTCAAGACTTTGCCAGATTGGACAATCAAGAAGCTGAGAGGCACCTCAATCTGATTCACACTACATCTTCAATGCTTAGAGCAAAGGAGGCATTAACAGCTCTGCCTGCCAATGCTGGAGATGATTTTCATTATGATGATAGTGATGAAGACCTCAATGATGCTCTTGAGGAATCCCTTGTTGAACAACCTACAACTTCTCTACCTTCCTGGCTCTCCATGCAGTCTGCCAATGCAATTGTTGTTAGCATGGAGCTGGAAAGGCAAGCCTCCACCATTCTTCAATCACAACCTGGAAGCTCATCCTCCTCTCCAGCCATCTCTGCCACCATTGCCAGTCAAGCTCTAGAAAACCTCAAGCTTCACAAGTTTCAATCTCTTCATTTTCAGCATGAGATAGAGCATCTCAATTCTCTTATTGCCTCTGTTAAGACTGATCTGACCAAGCAAATTGATGAAAAGCTTCCAGCTCAGGTCAAATCAGCTCTTTCTGCATCTGAGCAAAAACAACTACAATTGGAGAAGCAAGTGGAAGCTCTGGAAGGAAATGTCTACACCTTAAACTCTAGAATGGATGAGATGTTGCAGCATCAAAGAATTCAGACTGGACTGCTTCAACATCTTCTTCTTGCCTCTGGTGTTTCACTTCCCAGTCCATCCCCTACACTTGCTGCTAACAAAAAGGGGGAGAAAGAATTACCAACTCCTGCAGAATTGATCAGTCAAATTCCTCCCCCTTTCCACACTGAAAGGGAAAAGCAGAAGATTGCAAGGATGAAAGAATTGGACTCCATTGCAAAGAGAGTGGCTCAACTGGGCAAGAAATCATCTACATCTTCTACAGCCACCACAGCTCAAATCTCTTTTCCAACCACAACCACAATTCTCAGGGTAATTACACCTGAGATTGTTATTCCCTCCAAGACAGAAAAGGGTGAGCCATCATTTCTGAATGAGTTCAAGCCAATCCTGTTTCCAAACAATTGTGGTTACTCCAGGCCTGGAAAAGACTCAAGCTCAATCTACTTTCCACTAGCCAGGCCTGACAAAAATGAATACAAACTTTTGGGCCAAGAAATCAAAAGTTATAAAGACTGTGCAGATGTGGCCTTAAAGGCTCATTTTGCCATCATCTACAGAGAAGGCCAGAAGCTGTTTATTGGAACTGGCCATCCTCACTACTCATTTGCAAAAGCTGAAGAGGTGGCCAGAGAATGTGAAAAAGAGGAGTTTGAATCCCACCTCTCTTTGAACCAAATAGAGGTGGATGAAAGGTATGCTATTGAGCTGGAAGAGGAGTTGGCAGCTGAGCTTTTAAATGAGAAAGGATTGCCTCTTGAATCTTCTCCAAAGAAAAAGAGAGTCAAATCTAAGACTAAGATGCCTGAGGCAGCCAAGAGAAGAGAAGAAGTGCCAGAAAAGCCTATCTCAAAGCCTTCTTCTCCAATCAAGGATACCACAGTAGTACATCCAGATGTCAACTTCCATGATGAGCCAATAATGCCAAAGGAGGAACCAATTGACTTGGAAGATATCCCAATTCCAGCTTTTCTTGTTCAAGAATCTTCCAAGCCAAAGAAGAAAGTCAAGTCTGTGGCTAAGAGGATGGCTAACCCTCCTAAACCTCCAAAAGAACCTGAAAATCCTGATGACTATCTGATCATTGCTAACATTGAAGAAATTTCTGAGTTGGAGCTGGAGCTGGATGATCTTCAAGAAGTAAGAGGAATAGAAGCAACTTCAAAGTTACCTGAAAGATTGGTATTCTCTTACAAAAACAAGGGTGATGTCATCTGGCCTCTTCACAGAGTTCTGAATTCTGAGGGATTCAGTTCTCTAACAAAAATATATGGATCTATGAAGAGGACTGGAGGATTTACACCACCTGCAAAGCAAATGGTACTAAAGAGAATCCTTGAGATCAGGAAGGAATGGAACTCAGATGCTAGTCTACAAAGAAGGCTGAAAATTCCCTACACTGGAAAGAAAATTCATCATGAACCTACTCCAGTCATGGAATTTAGGGACAATCAAGGTGTTAGGAGATTTTTCAGACCTAAAGATCAACTCAAGGTTGCTAGCATGAATACTCTGAAGACTCTCCAATCCAAGCTCAACAGACAAGACAGTGATGAAGAATGGTTCTACAGGATCTTTCAGAAGCAGATTAATATTCTTGAAGAAAAACTTAAGTCCAGAAGAAGAAGATCTTCTAGGAACAAGTAACTGCTCAGTCTAGAGGAGCATAATCATCTGTAATCTTTTCTAACTCTTGTATTTAAATTCTGCATTTTATTTTATTAATGTTTTGTTATCATCAAGTGTAGAATTTATGTCTGCATCTTCTCCAGTCATAAATTGGGGGAGATTGTTAGGAATCAATAATTTTTGATGATAACATAAACATTTTGTAACATGTCTTACTTAGAATCTTTATCAAATTTCAGTTGTAATTGTTACATTTCTTGTCTTTGGGAATTATCAACGGATGGGTAGAATAGGATGGCTAATTGTAAATATCCAATGCCATGTAATTTTATCTAAGTGAAGGATATTCAACTGATGAGATGTAACTGTTCAACTGATGAAGACTGGATGATGTTCAACTGATGAAAATCAAGCATTCAACTGAAGACAAAGTGTTCGACGGATGATGCTGAGGAATTCAACTGATGAGACTGGAACAGCATTCAACTGATGGAGTTGGTAATTCATTCAACTGATGAGCCAGGCATTCAACTGATAAAGTCAAGAGCAGTTGAAAGCAACCAGAACTTTCAACTGATGAAGCAAAGAGCAGTTGAAAGTGACTAGAGCTTAAGTCTGACAAATCACATGGATCGAATTACACTAAAATAGACATGGAAGCCTAATTAGGAAAATAAAGAAGAAGCAGAAACATACTTATCTCATGCAGTGCAATCTGGATCAAATCAAGGTGATGGTCAAAGATGAAGACATCTCAGAAAGCATGCATAAGACAAAGTTGTGCAGCATTGTTTTTAGATTAGAGTGCATTTTGTAATCTAGCTAAATGCTTTGTAAAACTTGGAGTATATAACCAAGTTAGTAGCATCAGTTGAACTTGTTCAAATTACTTGAGAGAAAAATCTGAGAGTTAGAACTTGTTTGAGTGATGAACCAGCAGCTGTGCGAATTGTAAAACAATCCACAGATTCTTCTATATAAAATCTCACGGGTGGATCATTCAATCCACCCGTATTTTTAATACTTGGTGTTTTTCTGTTTATTGTGTTCTTAGTGTATTGTTCTTGAATCTTTTAAATTTGTAAAAGATTGTATTCAACCCCCCCCTTCTACAATCTTTCTCATAGTTGGTATAAAATAACAGTTTATCTCAAATTTAGTTCTAACAGAAGCACAAAATATTCTTTCATATAGATGACCTACAACCTAATCATAGGCACTCTCTTCCTCGATGAATATGACAATTTGTTGTAACATTTAAAGTTAAACATATTGATTCCCGTGTAAAGTAGGGTGGTCAAACCGATAATTCGAATACGGATCTGTTGTATCTGAATCTGAAAGTTCATATCAATATTTGGATCCAAATCCGATTTTTTTGAAAGGATAATATCTGAATCCGTATGAATGTGAAAGTTCATATCAATATTTGGATCCAAATCCAATTTTTTTGAAAGGATAATATCTGAATCCGTATCAGGCAGATACCATGCGGATACGGATAGTATACGGATCAAAATCTGATTTTTAATCAGATTTTTTATTTTATATAAATTAAATCAAAAAATTAATTTTTAAAAATTAGTTAAGAATTAAAGTCTTTAAAGACAATTTATATTTATTCAAATATTAATTTATATTTATCTTTTGATATAAATTTGTTACCTTTAAAATTTAGAACTCAAATTATATTATGTTCTATAATATTTTATAATTATATAAATTTATATAAACATATTATTTTATGAATACATATATAGATACACACACTATAAAATTATAGAATAAATTTATGAATACATATATAAATGGTTTGATAAGATTAGATTGAACATGTCACGAACAATATGACAGTCTAAGTGCAAAATATCTGATTTTGGGATGGAAAATGGGATTACGGCTTGATTGTCACTATTTAATAAAAGTGGAAGAGTTTGGTGAAATTATAGTTTAGCAAGTAAAAATGTGAGCCATGATAGTTCACACCAGAGTCAGCAATAGCACGGAGTTCAGCCTCCACAGTTGTCACAACCTTTTGTTTGCTTGAGTTCCTGATAAACAGAAGAACCGAGCATCAAACACATACCTGTATTATTAGAAACTCACACTACACACGCACACACTTGTATGAATAAACTGGGGAAAATGTAGCTTATTTCTTATTAATTCAATGAACCAGCTTACAGACTTATATAGAAAATACCAGATAGTGATAACTACAAGCAGTAGCCACATGAACACAGACTCCTAACTACTTTAAGCAACGTCCTATCACAACTCTACTACTTTTATTAGCTAATACTCAACTCCTACTTTCATGCTAATGCAAATAACTACTTCCACGCTAACAGCTAATTTATTTGAACAGTTTAGATTAAATATTCCAACACATTCCCCCCTAATCTAAACATGCTTCCAGGTACTTCAGACAATTCCAGCAACATCCTCAACGCCGATTACTTTCCTCATTTCTTCGAACTTAACTTTTCCCAATGCCTTGGTCAAATATCCGCTCTTTGCTCATGCGTGGTCACATATTCGACCACCAGTTTTCCCCGCTCAATACACTCACGGATGAATGGAATCGGACATCGATATGCTTGCTCCTCCCGTGTTGGACTGGATTTTTCATTAGCTCTATTGCAGATCTGTTGTCCACATGGAGTATGACTGGTCCGACTCTTTGCCCTGTAATCTCTTCCAACAGACCCTGGAGCCATATGCTCTGACATGCTGCTATCGTAGCTGCCATATACTCTGCCTCGCAAGATGATAGCGCGACTATTCTCTGTTTTTGCGACGCCCATGAAATCAAGCTTTTATTTAGGTAGAAGCACATTCCACCAGTGCTCCTCCTATCTATAACATCACCAGCTAGGTCGCTATCTGAAAACCCAAGTAAAAACTTCCCATTTCCTTCATTCTTATATACTAACCATGATCAATTGTGCCTCTTACATACCTCAATATGTGTTTTACTTCCTGCTGATGCTTGACAGTGGACATCTCCATAAATCTACTAACTACACCACTGCATACGAGATATCTGGCCGGGTGTGTGTTAAGTATCGCAGGCTTCCGACGATTCCTCTATATTCAGTAGCGTCTACCAGCTTTCCTCCTTCGTCCTTGTCCAACTGCAGTTTATACTCCATGGAGTATTTACAAGGGTTGCAGTTCATCATACCTGATTGTCGAGCAGTTTTCTGGCATATGCCGATTGCTTCAGTGTGGTGAAGTGCTCTGTCTGCCTGACTTCTATACCCAATAAAAAGACAACAACCCCAGATTGCTCATTTCAAATTGTTTGCTCATCTGCAATTTAAACTCCTCGATCTCACGCTTGTTCGAGCCAGTTACTAGCAGGTCGTCGACGTAGACTCCCACTACCAGTACATTTCCATTATCAAATTTTGTGTACACAGCTTGTTCATGTAAGCACCTTTTGAAACCAATTCTTTCAGGCACTTGTCCAATCGAGCGTTCCAAGCCCTAGGTGCTTGACGTAGTCCGTACAAAGCCTTCATCAATTTATACACCTTTTGTTCTTGTCCTGTCTTCACAAATCCCTCGGGTTGAGTCACATAAACTTCCTCTTGGAGTTCACCATTCAAAAAGGCTGATTTAACATCGAGGTGATGAACCTCCCAACCCTCTTTTGCTGACAAAGCTAACAGTAAGCGAACTGTATCAAGACGAGCCACTGGCGCAAATACCTCGTCGCAATCAATTCCCTTTCGTTGTACATAACCCTTTGCGAAGAGACGTGCTTTATACTTCACTACATTACCTTCTGGATCCTTTTTCAATTTAAATACCCACTTCAGTCCAATCGGTTTGTGTCCAGGCGGCAAATCTGTAAGAATCCAAGTGTTATTTTTTTCGATTGTATCAAGCTCCTGTTTCATTGCATCCTGCCACTCCTTTTCCTCAGTGCTTCTCTGAAAGATACTGGCCCTTCCACCTTTAATAGCATTAGTTCATCGATCATATCAATGATCTCCGTCTCATTATAAAGTTCAGTCAGAAGTTTATATCGACCAGGCTGGCCATTTTCAGAGGACACTGCAGAAGGCACCTTTTCACTGGATTCTGCAGGAGAACTCTCTGTTATCCCTCCCGTTGAGCTGATAGTCACAGCTGGTGATTGTAGGGTCTGTGTACGTGATTGTGGGGACTGCAGAGGTGTCCTTAAATCATTCTCTGTTTCAGTAGTGTCCTCGGCATCGACAAAACTACTCATCTCAACATACTGGCTAGGAAAATTCACATTGATCACCTCCTTTTGTTCCCATGACCAGAATTTGTCTTCTTGAAAACCACATCCCTGCTTACATGTACAGTCCCTGTTTTCGGATCATACAACCTATTCCCCTTTGTTCCTGGTTCCTTACCAAGGTACACGACTAACTTGCCACGATCATCTAATTTCTTTGTATGTACTGTTGGAACTTTCGAGACTGCAGTACACCCGAAGATCCTCACATGTGACAAGTCTGGCTTTTTACCATTCCACGCTTCGTATGGAGTTCTCCCTTTCAGTGCACGTGTTGGTAGGCGATTCAACACATAGATTGAGTGTCGCACCGCCTCTCCCCACATGAACGCTGGTAGGCCTGATTCTTTCAGAAAACTTCTTGTCATAACAGCAACTGTGCGATTCCTACGTTCGACCACCCCGTTCTGTTGAGGGGTGTATGTGCTGTATAGTGCCTTTGAATCCCAGCCTTTTCGCAAAATGACGTGAATTCTTTCGAACAAAACTCCCCACCTCGATCTGTCCTTAATGTTTTAATACTTCTATCAGTTCCATTTTCAACCAAGGCCTTAAACCTTTTGAATACCTCGAATGCGCTACTCTTTTCTTTCAGTAAATATACCCACATCTTTCTGCTATAGTCATCAACAAATAACAGAAAAATAACGATTACCTCCGGGTGTTGTTGGCGAGATGGGTCCACAAATGTCAGCATGTATTATTTCCAGTATCTTGCTTGAGCTAAAATTTGCTTTGGATGGGAATGATTTCCTGGATTGCTTTGACATTAAGCATCCTTCACACTTCTTCAATGGTTGACTCATCTCCGGAATTCCACTTGCCATGTTTTCTTTTGACATAAGTTCCAGAGCTTGAAAGTTGACGTGTCCAAGCCGAGCGTGCCACAGCCAAGTGTTCTCTTCCATCTTTGAAAGTAAACATGATGCCTTGCTTTCTTCAAGGCTGATTTTGTATAATCTATTTCAGTTCTCTTTACTTTCATCAGCAACTTGCCACTGCTTTCATAAACCCACAAATAATCTCCTTCTAGTATTACTCTATTCCCAGCTTCCGACAATTGACCCAGGCTTATAATGTTACTACACAAATTTGGAATAAAGTATACCTCATAAAGGATTCTTTCCTCGCCATTCTTACACTGGAATGCAACGGACCCTTTTCCTTCGATAGTTATAGTGGATCCATCACCAAACTTCACCTTCCCGGTCACGCTTTCATCAGCTCCTTGTGAATTTC